>NW_015386436.1:10884-59862 GCF_001527695.2 Protobothrops mucrosquamatus
TTTCTCTTTCCACTTTTTCTCTTTCCCTCTTTCCTCTCTTTCTCTTCTCTTTGTCAAGCCCCACAGGGCTTGCCACTCACGGGTGAGGGTTGGGGGACCGCCAGACTGCTGCCGCCACCGCCGCCGCCGCTGCAGCCACCCAGCCCGTTGCCGTTGCCGCCGCAGCCGAGCAGCTTGTTCCCGCCGCCGTCGCCGCAGCCGCCCAGCTCGTTCCTGGCGTCGCCCCGGCCTGCGGAGCTCCAGATATGGCCCTCCCCCCCCCTTCCGTTCCCTGCAGCGCTGCCTGGCGTGCCCGGGACGGGAAACCCCGAGCCGCCGTAGCCAGGCACGAGGGGGAACGCCAGAAGCCTCGCGCAAGGGGGGGAGGCCTGGCGACGCTGCGCCCTGCCGGGTGCTCACCGACAGGGCTGGGGGGGCCGAGGCTGCCAGGGAGAAACAGCCACGTGCTGGCAATGAGCTGGAACTGCTGGAGCCGGCTGGGGAAAGCCGCATCGAGGCGGAGAACGCCGCGGACGCCAGGGGGAAAGCCGAACGGGCCACGCAACACCAGCAGACGCCGCGGGAGAGCTCAGAAAGCCAAGCAAGGGCTGACACCAACCTGGAACTCTCTGGTCCAACGAGCCTTCAGGGAAGGAGGCTGGGTGACGCAGCACACAAGCGGCCGGATGGAGAACCGCCAAGGATTGATTGACTTCCGGGAGGGGCGGGTCCCAACTGCCGGGACACTTATAACCACAGGGCGGATGGTGGCTTGTGGCTGGGGGCAGGGTAACAGGGCGCAGGGCCAATGAGGAGCCCTGCGAGGGGGCAAGTCCCATGAGAGAGAGAGAGACAGAAGTGCAAGTGCCTCTCTCTCTCTCTCTCTCTCTCTCATGGGACTTGCCGGAGGGCCGCATTTATATAGAGCAGGGAGGGCTGTTCGAGGGCCGGATTAAACCAGGCCGCGGGCCGCAAATGGCCCGTGGGCCGGACTTTGGACATGCCTGTCCTAGACAGTGCAGAGAAGAGCAACTAAGATGATAAGACAGTGGTGGCGGACCTATGTCACAGGTGCCAGAGGCGGCACCCAGAGCCCTCTTTGTGGGCACGCGTGCCGTCACCCCAGTCCTAGGCCTTCAGCTGGGTTTTATAAAACCTTTTCGCTTTAGGCCTCCACCACTGTGTGCAAAAAAAAAAAAAGGTTCAATCAGTCAATTTCAACTTCTCCCGGGGGGAAAAAAAAAAGATCTTGCAAAGTTGGAATTGATTGATTTAACTTTTTAGTCCCACCCAGTCTGCCGTTACCACCGCAACCATGCCCACCCAATTGGCCACGCCCAGCCAATGGGCCACACCCACCCGGCACTCAACGATGCATAAGTGGGTTTTGGGTTGCAGTTTGGGCACAGTCTCTAAAAGGTTTGCCATCACTGTGATAAGGGATCTGGAGGCTAAATTGTATGACAGATGGTTGAGAGAGCTAGGTATGTCTAGCCTATCAAAGAGAAAGATTAAGAGGGATATGATAACCACTTTCCAGTTCTTGAAGGGCTGTCACAGAGAAGAGGGAGTCGATCTATTCTCCAAAGCCCCTGAGGGCAGGACAAGAAGCGATAGGTGGAAGTTCATCAAAGAGAGAAGCAATCTAGAAGTAAGGAGAAATTTTCTGACTGAAGAATTAATCGGTGAAACAGCTTGCCTACTGGGGTTGTGGGTGCTCCATCACTGGAGGTTTCCAAAAATAGACTGGACAACCATTTGATTGGGATGGTATAAGATCTCCTGCCTTGAACAGGGGGTTGGACTATGTTCTATGCTTGATGTATGTGTAGACTTTGCTATTATATGTAATTTTGTGTATCTCAGATTGTGAAGTCCAGCATATGAGTAAACCTGGACTTCCATTAATTGGGTTTCTTTCACTGGATAAATTTCCAGGTTTTGGGGTGTTCAGCACAAACAGTTGGCTGGAAAGGGGGCAAATTGCCAGCAGATGTCCTTTTGAAACACGAGCTGCGTTCAGCTCCTCTGTTAAGGGAAAAGAATCTTCACCAGAGCAGGGAGTACATAATCCAGTTGCAGTGACAGTTGAAAATTTACTGTGGCATACTAATGCAAGATCTCTGTTGCTTCTAATGATAGCTTATTCACATTTTGGTTTGGGATTGTCAACCTAAAGACAAGGGATAGTCAAAACTGTTTTGTTTTTGTTTTTATTTTTAACAGCTTTTATTTTCAGCTGACGCTTGAGATACTACACAGTGGCTCTACTTTTTTTCTTTTTTTCCAAAGGAGAATTTAAATTTTGTGACAATTGCAATGTTCCATAGCTGTGTTCTAACCAAAACCCATATCATTGTGAGCATGAAAAGTGATTGCTTGCTGTTTTAAAAATTATCTGTTCACAAATCTGTTGCTGATGATGCGCGACTTTGAGTTGCAAACCATTTTCCTGCTGGATGTCTCATAAGCAATTTGCCATCTCCAGGAGCCTTGCTTAATGCTGAGAATTGGCCAAGCCTAATCTTATAACATCTCTCTGCAAAATTCAAGGTAGAAAGAGTTAGGCTAAGATTGGTGTCAACTCATTTTTCTGTCTTTTGATTAGCAAGGTTTAAAAGTGGTAGTTGGTTTACCTGAATTCATTATACAAAATAGATTAGCAACTCCTTTCATCGCTGGCAGGATCTGCTGCAAGGGAAGTTTTTAAAGAACAGAATGGCTTTTATATCTCTCAGCTTAAAAACAGAGTCAGTTCACATTCAGAAACCATTTGCATCAACCTGAAAGAAGCCTAAGACAGTGTTTGTTAGCCTTAGCAACTTTAAGATGTTCCTCTGCATAGAATTCTGGGGAATGAAGTCCTCCTACTCTGAAAAAAAGTGGTCTAAGAGATGATGGATCTTTAGAACAAGAGGGGCAGCATCTCATGTCCTCTTCTTTTGTACTTGTTTATTGTATTTTTGTTGTTGAAAGAAGAGAAATGATGAAGAAGTGGGTAGCATCCATGCAAAGTGTCAGTGGTTGTGTAACAGCTTGCAAATTGGTTCCGTTGAGTGCCTAAAACATTTCCACAGGATGGAAAGTACTATCTGTCTGCTGCAAATGGAATCTGAGAATATTTTCTATAGGGGAAATGATTGCTCACTGGGAACAAGACAGCTGTGTTGAATCAATAAATGCCAGAGGATGGAAAATGCTGTCTTCACTTTGAAAGTTAATTAACTATGCTTATGTGGTTGATATTTCTGCTGGATGGGTGTCCCATTAAAGTGTTCCATCTGTGCAGCAGGGAAGAACAGACACAGGAAAGATACACATATGTGGATAGGGACATATCTGGAACATTGAGAACAGAAGTGGCGCACTCTCACAAAATGGTTGTCTGTCATTAAACATCCATTTAATAGAAAGTCGAATTGGTCCTTCCCTTCCCAACAAAATCTCAGGAGATGTGTTATGGCATCTGAAGAATGTGCACCTTCCACCTCTTCTTTAGTAGGCTGTAGAGCTCCCTGGAGTGCATAGGGGCACTGCTGTCTTGCCCAATTTACTCACAGGATGGTTGGACGATAAAACTAGGAGAGATCTCTTTGTAGGGGGATTTCAAGAGAAAAAGATCAGGTCTACCTAACTGTGAAGCTCCAGTTAAACTGATTTATTGCTCAACAGTCTATGCACAAGAATCTTCTCAACTCATGGGTAGCACCTGCTTGGATATGGATAAAGGTCCATAGAATTCAAGAGTAATTGGACTTAGCTCACTTGTGGCTACGTTGGGATTCTAGGCTGATTCCTCTTTTGACTCCACCCCCAGGTTCTGCCAATCCTTCTCTTACAGGGGAGCCTTCAGACAAAAGGCAAGACACAAACACCATAAAAATTAGTAAGGGTAGTGGGTGACAGCAGAAACAACAAGGCAGCTTTGCTCTAATACACATCAAAACTCTTCTTTTTTTTCTTATGTGCCAGTTTCCTGTATCTTGAGGGAGAAGAGCTTGCCTGGGGTCTTGGCTCCTCTATCATTAATAGGAGTTTCTCCCTTCTCTCACCTGGGCCCACAGGACCAATTTGGAAGCCCTGCAGAAAAAATTGGAGGAGTTGGAACTGGATGAGCAGCAGCGGAAACGGCTGGAGGCCTTTTTAACCCAGAAGCAAAAAGTGGGGGAACTGAAGGATGACGACTTCGAAAAGATCAGCGAACTGGGCGCGGGCAACGGTGGCGTGGTCTTCAAAGTCTCACACAAGCCTTCTGGACTCATTATGGCCAGGAAGGTGAGTTTTGTTATTGGTTAAGTTCACATGTCTCACTAAGCCATGGTTTATTCAATCAGCTGCCATTTGCAGAAGCCATTTATCGGAGGTGGACAATGTGATGTTCTGAACACCGATATACCTCCAGATACCAGCCAGCTTCTCTGCTCACCTATTTTCTTTTAAAAATGCTTAATCAAAAGGTGAAGCTGCACAGGCATCAAAACTGCTGGGCTGGAGTCTGCTCTCAGCCGTGGAAAGTCATGTACCCGGTCACTTTCATAAAGCTCATGTCCCAAGCATAAGAAACTCTTAATGGCATAATTAGCAATTGTGTCACCTGCTAGCTTGTTGCTGCTGTATCAAAATCTTACTTTTTCCTGTTCTTCCATGAGCTCAGATAGCTAGAGATTCAAATGGGATACAGGTAGTCCTTGACTTACAACTCTTCATTTAACACTGGCTCAAAGTTATACCAGCCTTCAAAGTGACTTACAACCTGTCCTTGGAATTAATGACTGTGGCACCACCCCATGGTCACCTGATTGCAAATTCAAGTACTCGCAACCCAGATCTACAGTTACGAGAGTTGCAGTGTCTTTGGTCGTATGAATGTGATTTGGGAACCTTCCCAGATGACTTCTGACAGACTCAACTGGGAAAGCTGGATTTGCTTAATGACCATGCGATTCATTTAACAGCCACATGACTCGCTTGATGACCGTGTCGTAAAATTGGGTCTGGTCAGATGATGACTTGCATAATGATTGCGGTTTTTTTAGTGACTGAAATTCCGGTCCCAATTACGATCGTAAGTCAAGGACTGCCAGTATTCAGCCTTAGAATTTTGCCTGCCTCGCTTAGGCAGGCCAGGAAGGATGAAAGGCTTTCTTCCTCGGTAAATGAAAGCTGGCACAGGCACATCCAGGCTTTGTGGGTACAGCTGAGTAGAGATCGGAAGGGTGTTCCGGTCAGAGGGCTTGTCCTCTGCTCCGGCTCCCTTGGGCCCTCTATGGGCAGCACGGTGGGCTGGGCGTGGAAGTGATGGGAAGAACCGAGGAGCAACCCACACAGTGACTGATTCTTTGGCAGTTGATTCATCTCGAGATCAAGCCGGCAATTCGCAACCAGATCATTCGGGAGCTCCAGGTCCTGCACGAATGCAACTCCCCTTACATCGTGGGGTTTTATGGAGCTTTTTACAGTGACGGCGAGATCAGCATCTGCATGGAGCACATGGTAATCTATCCTTTCTGCTTGGGGGTCTGTGTGGGGCCCGGTGGTGCTGGAGCCATTAAGGGCTAGGGGAGGTTAGAGAGTCAGAAGTTCCTATTTTCCCTCCCTTCCTCCATTTCCCTTCCTTCCTTCCTTCCTTCCTTCCTTCTCTCCATCCCTCCATCCTTCTATTTTCCTTCCCTCCTTCCGTCCTCCATCCATCCTTCTATTTTCGTCCCTCCATTCATCCATCCTTCTATTTTCCACCCTTCCTCCCTCCCTCCATCTGTTTTCCTTCCTCCCTCCCTCCATCTATATTTCTATTTCCCTTCCCTCCATTCATCCATCCTTCTATTTTCTTTCCTTTTTTCTCCCCCTTCCTCCTTCTATTTTCCTTCCTTCCTTCCTTCCTTCCTTCCTTCCTTCCTTCCTTCCTTCCTTCCTTTTAAAACCTTCATATGTCTGCCAGCTTCAGCAATGCAACTCTGCAGCATTTTTGTTCATTGCATGATTATACATTGCCCAAACAAAAAAAGCAACTATGGATATCAATTAAACACAAAAATAATATCATAATTGTGATCAGAGATTCAAAGTTATAATGTCCTCCAGACAGAATCATCCTAGCCTAATTGACCAAGGAAATTGTACAGCTCTAATTTTTAGAGTGTTCATCTCAATGTGTTGGGAAAGCCAACAAAAGGCAGGTCAAGACTAAACTAAAAAAGAAAATCTAAAAAAAGGTTTCTGACCTTGAGAATTAGGATTAAAGTTCATTTTGTTTGACTAACACATGATTCTGAATGCAGTTTTAGGCTTTGCTGGCTCAGTTGCTCTTTTCAAGTCACTGGAGACCGTCTGTTGGGGGCCTTGCCAGCCAGAAATTCTGCTTTTGCTCACAATGGCATATTAACAAAAATAAGCAGGTGTTGGCTGGGCTTGCTTGCATCTGATGTCCTGCACTGAGTCAGGGCTCAAACAAGGCCATCTATCCGGACCTCAAAATGCACCCTCTCTGTAGCAGCATCTTCCCTCTGGACTGAGGTTGCCGTAAGATTTAAAGCAGACATGTCAAACTCGCGACGTCATGTGATGTCGCGCAACGTATCGGGACGGTTTTGCCATTGCCAGCAATGGGGTGGGCGTGGCTTCTGGATGACGCGTCCGTCCCGCAGGCCAGCAGTTTGACACCCCTGATTTAAAGAATTCCTACCTTAATAGTAATTAGAAACACTTTTGAACTTTTTTTTTTATTCCTGCCTGGGTTTCCTCTCTTCGCCATTTTATTTCTTTTGTTTTTATATTTGCTGTGTTGTCTCTTTGTTTTTAAAAGTTTTTAACAATTTGTAAACCATCCAAAATTGCAAGGAACCAGACAGCATACAAATTTAATAAATTATTATTACTGTTATTACATCAAAAGTGGTTTTTATTTCCAAAAAGGCAACTGGACTGATTTTTTGAGGAAAATAAGATGTTTCCGTTCCTATCCTGGAAGCTTCATCAGTTGTATTGGATGCTGGCTGGGGAATTTTGAGAGTTGACATCCACATATTTTAAAGTTGCTAAGGTTGAAAAACACTGCACTAAAGAATTGGGGAGCTGATTTAGTCTGACCCTATTTTATTGTAGGCAATATTTCTTATTCCCATCTACTCCCACCTTCCTGTTTATTTTTTAAAAATGTTTGCGTCATAGAAACAAAAATCTCACTTTATTTTGGACATCTGTCAGCTTTGGTGCGGCCAGATGGAGCCCCCACGCTCTGTTTCTCTGCTTGGAGGTCAGTTGTGCCCCTCCTCGCCTCACTCTTGAAGAGAGACTGAACAATTCCATGTATGGGGAAGAAATTGCTTTGGGGCTCTGCAAAAAAAAATCAACAAAAAATAGCTTTTGGTTTCTGTTTTTTTTTGTTTGTTTGTTTTTGGAGCCAGGTTTGCTGTGGAGGTACTTTCATGCCCAAACACAGCTTTAATTGATCTCCCCCATTGGGCTGCTAATATTCCTTATGGGGTGGAAATTTAGTTTTGAATTCACAGAAAATTGAGACTTTTGGGAAAGAACCATCAAGAGATGAAGAGAGGGAGTGATGGTCCAGATGGGGTGTAGTTTGTGTGAGGAGATGAGAAAGATAACACATCTACAACTGTTCCCTTGAAAACCTTTTAAGTATTGGAAGAGTGAACTAGCACTGATGATGTTACCAAGTTGGGTAATGAAATGTCTGCCAGAAACAGCCAAACCTAGAGAGCACCAAGGACCCCACAGTCCTCCTCCTCTTCCCTCTTCCTCCTTCTCCATCACTTCCTCCACTCTGCAAACCCTGCTAGCAGGGTTACTAGGTTACCTAGTAATGAAATGTCTGCAAGAAAACCGCCAAGCTCAGAGAGCACCAAGGAGCCCTCGTATTGGAAGAGTGATAGCATATCTCCTCTTAACCTTATTCTGGCCACACATACCCAGTTCCCTCATGTGATCTAGTCTCCAAGTTCTTCACCACCTTTTTGGCTGTTCTCTTAACTCTTTCCAGTTGCTCAGCTTGTATGGTGGCACTGCTATGACTAACTAAACCAGTGATGGCGAACCTTTTAGAGACTGAGTGCCCAAACTGCAACCCAAAACCCACTTATGCATCGTCGGGTGCCAGGTGGGTGTGGCCCATTGGGGGTGTGTGGCCCATTGGGGGTGTGTGGCTGCGGTGGTAACGGCAGACTGGGTGGGACTAAAAAGTTCAATCAATTCCAACTTTGCAAGATCTTTTTTTTTCCCGCGAGAAGTTGAAATTGACTGAACCTTTTTTTTTTTTTTGCACATGGTGGCAGAGGCCTAAAGCGAAAAGGTTTTATAAAACCCAGCTGAAGGCCTAGGACTGGGGCGACGGCGCGTGTGCCCACAGAGAGGGCTCTGAATGCCGCTTCTGGCACTCGTGCCATAGGTTCGCCACCACTGAACTAAACCCTCAAGCATTCGCCCCATCCTCCCTTTCTACATCTAACTCTAAACAGCAGAAAAAGGCATGTTAAAAGTAAAGGAGGAAATGGCTGTTGACTTTCACTTGTCAGAACATCGACATTCAGTGTCACAGCGTTGACACCAGTATTCTGTCACACTGCTTGTCTTGCCCTCAGAAATTGCCAGTAGAATTCACCTCAACACCAATCTCTCATCAGTGTCAACTCTGGGAAATTAAATATTCAGAAATGCTCACACTTGGAGAAGAAACATCAGACACATCTTGTGAGATGAGTTAGACAATTCCAGCGGTCCCCCACTAGGTGTGCTTCTGGATGTTGGGATGTATAATTCTCAGCCAGGATTGCCACAGTTGATGAACGCATTATGAGAAGGCCAGAGAAACCCACATAAATTTTGCTGAATGTTACAGTTGATCTGGGGATTTGAAGCCAGATTTCTTATTGCACCGTATTGCTTCTTTTGGAGAAACCTGATATCAGTGGGATAAGATTAGAACCTATTAGCAGCTTTTGGCTTGCTCTTCAAATTATCTACACAGTGTGGGAATGTCTTTGTATCCTGAGTTTTAGTTAGAGAACTTGAAGACTAGAGTCTTGACATTACCAAAGGAGAGGACGCTGTCATGGTCCGGATAGATGAGACCAGTAGAAATGAGGCGATTGCTTTCCTCAAAGAGCAATTTTAATGGCTACATAATATCAACATGAACATAGGTGAAACCAAGACTGGAAGTCCACCCCCTAAAAGATTACAAAATAAAAGTTAAACTTCCCACCTACTAAATAATGTAATAAATCACATTCTTCAATTAAAACCTTTGGCAGGCTCTCTAACGGTAGTTCTAGCCCGCCAAACACTTGAGCAATTTGAACTTGGTTCCCACAAGAAAGTTTATTGTTATGACTGAACTAGAAGAATGCGTCTTCCCTCCCCCCTTAGCTGTGGCAAACCAAAAAACGAAGAAAGGTGGCTGAAACCAAAGTAGTTTTGTAGGTTTGACAGTTTGGGAAAAGTTGGGTTGTAGAAACTTGGTTCAGCTTTATTTTTCCAGCCACGTGGCATTATTTCATGCTAATATTTATCTTTTTTTTTAGTTGAGTTTTATCAACCAGATGCCAAGTTTGCATTTTCCTGCTTACTTTTGTCATATCCTCAACTCTTTGAGGATAAACTCGATTAAAGGCTCTCTGTGTTTGAACATTTCATAATAGGATGGTGGATCCTTGGATCAAGTGTTGAAGAAGGCTGGCAGAATTCCGGAACAGATTCTTGGCAAAGTCAGCATTGCTGTAAGTATGTTGTTTGGGGGTGCAAAAAGTCAGATCCCAACATGGTTGGTGTCGCTGGGTAAAGGTAAAGGGAGAGAGTGCTGTCCCTCTTCCTTCCACCTCCTGTCTTCTCCCTTCCTCTTCCTCCTCCCTTCTTCCTTCCTTCCTTCTCCACCTTATTCTTTCTCCTCCCCCTCTTCCTCCCTCTTTCTTCTTCCTTTCTTCTCCTCCCTTCTTCCCCCTTTCTTCCTCCCTCCTCCTCTCTTCTTCCTTCCCTCTTCCTTCTTCTTCCTCCTTCCTCCTACCTTCTTCTTCCTTATCTCTTCTTCTTTCTTCCTTCTTTTTCTTCCTCCTCTCTTTCTTCTTCTTTCCTCCTTCTCTCTTATTCCCTCCTCCTCCTCCCCCCCTCCCCCCTTCCTTCCTTCCTTCCTCCCTCTTTTCTTTCTTTCTTTCTTTCTTTCTTTCTTTCTTTCTTTCTTTCTTTCTTCTTTCTTTTCCTTTAGAAATGAAGGTCTCAAGTAAGGCTGGGAACACATTTGCTGGGCCCTGCATCTCTCACAAAGAAGGGATTCACATGTCTTTGGAAGAGCTCTGAATTATGACAAAAGACCGATCTGGATGGGTGAACATTTGTGGGTGCTATTGCCAGAAGCTGAACCCGATGGTGTTTAACAACTGCTCTCCATTCCCTGGCACACAATATGGATTGGGGTCACATAGAGAGAAAAACAGAAAAAATAAGTGGAAAAGACATTCTCTGTCTGTGTGCTTCTTTCTCTGCTTTCCATCTGTCATCATCAGCTGAAACAAAAAAATAGCTTCCCAATTTTCCTAAATGTTTAATGTAGACAACCTGCCTCAATGTTCCTCAACCTTGTCGGCCTTAAAATATGTGAACTTCAACTCTCAGAATTCTGGGAGTGGAAATCCGTGCATCTTAAAGTTGACAAGATTGAGAAACATTGACCTGCCTCATGGAAATTGCTTGAACTGCAAACAATTTTTCTTTTTTTCATAAAAATGGTGGGCTTAGAGAAAATGATAACAGATACCTGGGTGGTGCCTGTGTCAAACTGGAAAATTCTACCAAGAAAAAGTTAATTTTGATAGTTTGTCCTGGGATTCCAGAGTCCATAATCCAACATTAGAATCCATAGCTATGCAGTGCATTAGATTCAGTTGCAATAAGCCGCTTCCAGGTTTGTGGAGGTAAACTGCAGGAAAAAGGTGGCTGCTTTAAAGAGACCCATATCTGAAATTATTTTTGAAGCACAAAAAAAATTCTGAGGAACAGTAAACTGGAGCACGATGCCTGTTAGGTTGGGGTGTTTCCCACTCCCTTCTGTTAAGAAGAAATATTGTTACGTTCCTTTGAAGGTTATCCAGTTGCATTGTTGTTTGCTTGTTGTAATGAGCGCATTGTTTTGATCCACAGGTCATAAAGGGTCTAACGTATTTGCGAGAAAAGCATAAGATCATGCACAGAGGTAGGTGATTTATGTTTCCTTAGAGCTGGTCCTCAATGCAGCCAGTTTTTCTTCACTAGACATGTTTTGCTAAAATTGCAAGCAGGGGAGTAGGTGGGGGATAGAAATGTCAAGAAAATGAAGATTGCAGCTGTGACTACAAACTGAAACTCTACCCCAAAGGGCTTGACCCCGCATATGCTCCCTTGGCAAACCACCTGGGGATTGGTCCATCAAGGCTGCTGCATTTCCCTGGCTTGAAACCTGGGGAAATAAAGTAGTCCTTGACTTATGACCACAATGAATCCAGAATTTCAGTCGTACGTTATTGGCATAATTTGAGTTTTCATGTGACCAGACTCAGTAGTATGATTGTCTATACAATTGTTGCAAAGCAAGTCACTGGGGTTGTTAAGGAAATTGCATGGTCATTGAGTGAAGCATTTGGTTATTAAATGAATCTAGCATACCTAATGGGCTTTTTTTGCCAGAAAAATGGCAATAAACATCGCAAATCGTGGTCAGATTACCTCAGGACACTGCAGCTAGTTGTAAATGTGAGCCACTTGCCATGTGCCCGAAAGGCAATCACGTGACTTTGGGAGCCGTGCAGCAGTCGTAACTCTGAGAATGGGTTGTAAGTATGAGGGCAATTTGGAAATAAACCTCCATTTGGTTATCAATGACTGACATTCTCAGATACAGAACTTTTATTATACACATTAAAAAACTACATTACTTTTCGACATAATCGCCATTCAGACTGAGGCACTTGTCATAACGTCTTACAAGATTTGAAATTCCTAAGTAGTAGTCACTCGGCGCCAAATCTGGGCTATGGGGGAAGTAATCAAAAACAAAATGGAACTGCTTCAAAAGTTCTTGGGTGCGTCTAGCTATGTGCGGGCGAGCATTATCATGAATCAACACTACACCGGAAGTGGTCATAGAAAATCCCGCCAAACGGGCTTTCGGTTTGTGATTGCGGTCCTGGCGGACGTGTGGATGATCGCTCCCTCCGCCATCTGGTTTTCTCCCGCCGGGGGACCCTGAAAAGGGTCGGAAGTTGCCCTGGAGGGGTGACGAGCGTGAAGAGGACTCCCGGACAATCGCGGAAGGGCAGTAGCCCTTCCATTTGATCCTGGGCAACTCTTTGAACTGACGGGGAAAAGATCGGCCATTAACATGGCCCATCACCAAGTTGCTACCAGCCGAGGCCAAAATTACTAACAAGTCAAGAACTACCTGTATTTTGAGAGGATTGAAAGCTTCATCTTAGGCACAGATTTTCAGACCACTTTCTATCTAGGATGTGTGTCAGGTATGAAGTTGGCCACTTATGTTGGCTCCCCTCCAACGCTTCCTACAGAGCAGCGGGGAGGGAGCTCTGCCCCAACACAAATAAGTCACGGCTACCCAGGGGCAAATAATGCCATTTGCACAAATCGATATTCTCACATCCAGCAGCTTCTTCCTGCTGGTGGTAGAAATCAATATGTGAGTTCAGAGAAATACAAGATGGAAACAGCCGCGAAAAATGAGATTTACGAAGCTGTGAGAAGCAGCTTGCCAGAGCCGGATGTCACTTTGTGCCCAGAGTATAAAAATGTCAAAGCTCTTTCCATGCACTTTTAAATGGCTGTCTGGTCTTCAGCAGCCACTTCACTTTCTTCACCATTGTGTTTATTTTGTGAAAGGGGGGAGGGAGGAGGTATTCTATATTCCCGAGTGAGGGTCCCAAAAGATGCTAGGCTTAAATAAAACACAACCATCTGCTGTTCCATTGCCCTGAATGGCCTTTTCTTTAGGGGTAGGTAAGAAGGGGTGACACCACAGTCCAGGGATGGATGGATCCTGTCTTTACCATTTTTAAAAAATAACTCAAAGCAATGAACATACCCAACACACCTTCCTCCTCCAGATTACAACAGGGTGAGGTGAGGTGAGGGAGGCTGAGAGAGAAGGGCTGGCCCAAAGTCACCCAGCTGGCTTTCCAGCCTAAGGAGGGACTAGAATTCTCCATCTCCTGGTTGACTTGGTGACACGTCCATCTCCTGGTTGACCCCCTCTTCTTTGTGGCATCTCCTGAAATTACAACAGCTAAATGTGTCCTCCAGATGAGTCTGGAATGGCTGTCCAGCAGCCCTCTTCAAAAGCCCTCTGGGCTCCTGATAGGCCTGGTAAAGAGCTCTTGGTAAAGAGCCTCCTTGGGAAGGTGTGGTCCAAAATAGTGCACAACAGCCACCTTCACAATGTTCTGCTAGGGGTGCTTGTGAAGGGTGAGAAAGCGAAGCAGAATTGGACTCTCCAGCCCACCTGGAGATCCCACGGCAGGAGGCTAACCTGGGAAGTGGAAGAAAAGGCAGAGCACGCCAAGTATTGGTTTGACAGGAGCCTCGTTCAGCTTTAAGGAGACTTTGCCTTTGCCTGCCCTGGACGTGTCACCAAGTCAATACATTTGGGTGGCACAAGAATGTTCCTGCTCTGCACTAGTTCTGGTTCAAACCCACAATGGTGTTGGCATGGCCATTAAGGGAATCCATTAGGCCCAATGGGCATTTTTTGCTGGAAACCGAAAGTAAATGCCAAAAACCAGCAACTGTGACTGTAAGATGCTTCAAACAGCCATAAAAATGAGCCAGTTGCCAAGTGCCCAAACTGTGATCACATGACTTCGCAGGGGGGTATGGCTGTCATAACTTTGAAATTGGGTTGTAAGTAACTGTTGGGGGGGGTCGTAATTTTGAACAGGCACTAAGCAAACAGTCATAAGTTGAGTAACATGTATTCCTATGCTTTCGTGTGTTTTGTTTCATTGAAATGGCCTCTGTTCTTGTGGTTTTTAAGGCACTTTGCATCCTCAAGTAGAAACAGCTCTTTTTCCAAACTGCTTGAGGCCTGATTTCCTTTTCTCTGCCTGGGTGGGAGGAATTGCAGATGTGCCTGCTTTCTTCAGGAGCCTTAATGCATGGCTAATGACTGGATAAGTGCTTGCTCTGCTCTGCTGAGTGGTGTCCTACGCCCAGAGGAGGAAGGAGGAGGGGGAAAGAAATTGCTTGCAAGGCTTCTATCTCGGTGGTGAAGCAGTTGCCAGGTTACCAGCAGCCTTCCCGCACGCAGGAAAGAGGTGCATCCCAACATGTCCTAATCCGCCAGATAATCCTGTGGTTCTCCAAAGAGCCGAGATGCTGCAGAAAGAAGACACTTGCTCTTGATTTACTTCTGGTGGAAGAAGCCCATTCAGATGAGCAGGAGATGTAGTGAAAGATGTAACCTGGCTTGTTCCAAAAGATTGGCTTGTAGAGACTCTTGAAACATTCCTGCAAGACAGTGCTGGGGGTTGCTTTCTGGATACCAACAACAATTGGGTTTTAGCATACAGCAAATCCTTGACTTATGACCACAATTGAGTCCAAAATTGATATTGCTAAGCGAGACAGTTGTTAAGTGAAATTTGCTCCATTTTATGATCTTCCTTGCCACGTTAAGTGAATCGCTGCACTTGTTAAGGTTGTAACAGGGTTGTTAAGTGAATCTGGGTTCCCCCTTGACTTTGCTGGTCAAAAGGTTGCAAAAGGGGGTCACATGACCCTGGGACACTGCAACCATCATAAATACGAGTCAGTGGCCAAGCGTCTGAATTTTGATCACGTGATCATGAGGATGTGAAAAACGGCCATAAGTCTCAGAATGTGTTTCCTTTTTCCTGCAGGGCCCATCTTCCGTATGCTAGAGTGGAGAGGTCCAATCTTGGCAACTTTAAGACTTGTGGACTTCAATTCCCAGAATTCTCCAGCCACCTTCAAGTTGCCAAGGTTGAACTACACTGGGCTAGAGGGCTGTTGCATGATATGATAAGATAAGATAAGATAAGATAAGATAAGATAAGATAACCTTTATTGTCATTTTTTTACTGTGGGCACAACAGCACACATCAAAAATGAAATTTAGTTGCCCGCTCTCAAAGTGAAACATACATGACACACATCTAAACATACTATGAACAACATATGTATAGACCCACACCCCTACATATATGTAGCAAATAAATATTAAACACTGTCCATCTTGAATGTATAACGGAAGGAGGAAGCTTGAGAGTTCACAAGGTTAATGCTGTATGGAATGAAACTATGGCTGAATCTGGATGTTCTGCTACGGATACCACAAAGCCTCCTCCCAGAAGGTAACAAGGAAAACAGGTTGTGAAGAGGATGTGTCGTGTCCCAGATAATCTTACGGACCCTGCTCAAGCAACGCTTCTGTGCTCTGTCCTGGATGGGAGGGAGGAAACTGCCAATGATCTTTTCGGCCATTCTCACCACTCTCTGCACCGCCTTCCTGTCTGAAGCAGGGATGCTTCCAAACCAGATTGTGATGCTGTATGACAGGATGCTCTCGATTGTCCCCCTGTAGAAAGTGGTCAGGACAGGGGAAGAAAGATGTGCTTTCCTCATGCGACGCAGAAAATGCAGGTGCTGCTGTGCCCGCTTCACCATGACTGCTTCATCTTAATTAAATTGAAATGTAAGAGAAATGAAACTGAATGATTTTCTGCCCTGGCCTCAGTGAGTCTATCAGCCATCTCTAGAACCAGTTGTTGGACACCCTTTAAATTTCTTTGCAAAGTTATAGTAGGCTGGAGTTGTTTTTGGTTTGTAGTGGAAACACAAGCCCAACCCTGAGGCTTCCTTATAGATTCCCATCAAAGGCCTTTCTTCAAGCCAATCAAGTTTTTCAAGATATTTATTTATTATTTATTATTCGCCGCCTGACTATCATGGGCAGCTTACAGTCTGATAAAATGGTGTTAAAGAAGTTTTAAAACAGTACGATGATAAATACATTATAATTAACAAAGAAAATAGCTAAGAAAAATAATGGGTGGAAGATTATCAAAAAGAGATCCGACCTAGAACTAAGGAGAAACTTCCTGACAGTGGGAACAATCAGCCAGTGGAACAGCGTTTGCCTTCAGAAGTTGTGGGTGCTCCATCACTGGAAGCTTTTAAGAAGAGACTGGACAGCCACTTGTCTGAAATGGGGTAGGGTCTCCTGCTTAGGCAAGAGGCTGGACTAGAAGACCTCTGAGGTCCCTTCCAACTCTGTTATTCCATGTTGTATAGTGGGGCCTATGTAATAGAGTAGAGGTGGGATCATCTATTTAATCCAATAAATGCCCCTAGAATATCATGCCAACCGAGATGGAAGATGAAAGGAACTTATTGGCTTTCAAAAACCCCAAATCTGTTTCCATTTATTTTATGGCTCACTTTTCTTCATATCCCTTAATGTTAACACATTAATAGCTTTCAATGGCTGTTCCTGTGCCACTAAATTTCTTCCATGCATCTCCTCCGCTCGCTCTCAGAGGTCTGTAGGGCAAGGCTTCTCACGGCAAAATTCACTTTGGTAGCCGGCTATCAATCACAGTGAGCAGCAGAGAAAGACGCCCTGTTCTCTGCTGACTCAGCATAAGGAAGTGGTCAATTCTGTGTGATACTAACATTTGAATCTTATTTATCCCTTTCTATACCAATAGCCCTTGACTTACAACTGTTCGTTACAATGGCACCGAAAAAGTGATTTATCACCATTTTTCACACTTATGACTGTTGCAGCATCTCTATGGTCATGTGATCAAAATTCCGATGCTTGGCAATTGACTCATATTTAGGACGGTTGCAGTATCCTGGGGTCATGTGATCCCCTTTTATGATCTTCTGTCAAGCAAAGTCAATGGAGAAGCCAAATTCACTTACCAATTCTGTTACCTGTATATTGATTTTGTTTTTTATTAAATCATTATTATTATTATTATTATTTTTATTATATGATTTGAATATTGATCTGTGACTATAATAAACAACACATGGGTGGATTTTACATCTGTCACGCATTGCCCAAAGGAATAACTGCCCCAGAAGTAAAATAGTTGAAGGTATTCTCCATTTTCTGCCCCTCTCCCTCCAGATGTGAAGCCCTCCAATATCTTGGTAAACTCAAGAGGAGAAATCAAACTCTGCGATTTTGGGGTCAGCGGACAACTGATTGACTCCATGGCCAATTCCTTTGTCGGTACACGATCTTACATGTCGGTAAGTGAAGGCCATAAAGTAGCTGTTGTCCAATTCAGGCATGATAAAAGCTGATCAATGTAGCGATCAATCTCTGGTGGTGCTTTTCTTGCCTGGGAAGTGCACAAGTGTTTTGCACAGGAGTGTACAACAGAAGGGTGCCCTGTCTTTTCTGCCTAGGGCTGTCCCTTTGAGGCAGAAGATTAGAGAGGTAGCCAAGAGTGGCCTTTAGCCTAACAAAGAGAAGACTTAAGGGGGACATGATAGCCATCTTCCATTACTTGTGGGGCTGTCACAGGGAACCTATTCTCCAGTGATGATGGCCTGAAGAACCAAGATGGGGACAGATCAGTTTGAAGAAGGTCTACCTCCGTGGTTGCCCAGATTTGACACCAATGTGATTGGCACTGTATCCAACAGAAGCATAGTTGGGTGGGCTGTTATGTGTTACCAATTTAGTTAGTGAGACTCCTAGTCTCACTAACTAGCCTTGACTCACAAGGATCCATCTGAGCAGTTTCTTAAAGGCTGCAGGTGTTACAACCAAATGTCCCCAGATGTTTTGTGCCACAAAGGAACTAATCAAAACTAAAATGTTATGTGGGCCATTTTGCTTGGTATTTATAGAATCTCCAGCCCCACTGTTGAGTTTGGTAAGTTTTCAAACTCTCAAGTCCACATCCTGGCCAAAAAACATAAAGTTTGAAGAAGTGGAATCCACTTTCCCATGGTCACTTTTTCCTCCTCCATCACCCTTTCCAGGCTGTGACTGGACAGGCTTTCACTGCTGCACCCTGTGTGTTTCTTCACCTGTGTGATTTGTTCTGTCTTTGTGTTCCTCCAGCCAGAGAGACTGCAAGGGACTCACTACTCGGTGCAGTCAGACATCTGGAGCATGGGGCTCTCCCTGGTCGAGATGGCCATCGGCAGGTACCCCATCCCTCCACCCGATGCCAAGGAGCTGGAGCTGATGTTTGGCTGTCCCGTTGGGGCAGACTATCCTGTCTCAGAGACATCTCCCCGGCAGAGAACAGCAGGCCGGCCCATGAGCGGTAAGAGGGCACGAACTGGCAGTGCCACCTTGGGGGCTGAAAACGGATCACTTCTTTGAGAAGGGAACCCGATTGGGTGTGAATGTGTTATGGCAGTTGTGTTGGGATGGGTGGGCATGGGCAGTGCAGGCCAGGCCAGAGCATTGGCTGGGGCTGCTAGGAGCTTGGCTTGCAGATCCACAGAAACATTTTTAGAAGAAGGGGCCACTTCTTCCTGCTGCCCACACCTGCTCCTACAAAGACTTTGCTTTCATTCAGGCAGTCCCTGCTTGGTTACAGTGCCAAGATTTGCTGACAGTGTAGGCCAGGGATTTTTAGATTTGACTGGTTGAAGATGTGCAGATTTCAGTTCCCAGAATTCTCCAGTCATCATTCACTCACTCACTCAATCACTCACTCACTTTATTATTTTTATAAATAGTTCAAAGTGGTAAACATATCCAACACACCTTCCCCCTCTTATTTTGCCCACAACAACAATCGTGTGAGGTGGGTTGGGCTAAGAGAGACGGACAGAGTCTCCTGGTTTCTAGGCCAGCACCTTAATCACTACACCAAACTTGGTTTATGTATGCTGGCTGGGGAATTCTGGGAATTGAAGTCCACACATCTTAAAGTTGTTGAGTTTGAAAAATATTTTGTTTTTAGCAAACATTCGTTGACAAAACCTACACTATCTTCATCAGCATTTCTTAAACAAATTTCAAGACATGCCACTAAACGAATTTTGGAGACAAATAAGTCTCATCAGAAAAGAATGAGAAATAAGCTAAACACCAAAGAGTGAAATTAATTTTGCTGACTGTTGTCATTTTTCAGCCTATGGTTCCGACAGCCGACCACCTATGGCCATCTTTGAGCTCCTTGACTACATTGTCAATGAGGTGAGTGGAATAGTTGTCTTCTACTTTTTTGTCTTCTGCAAGCAGAAAAGTTTTTGCTTTCATAAGAAGCATCTTTGAATCATGCGGTTATGATGGATTCCTGCCCTAGATAGATGACCTCCAGGGCTCCCTTCTGTTCTGCAGCACTCAGCACCCCCCACCCACCCCGAGGAGCTTCAGGAATGACTGGGGTGCTCTCCCAAAATGCTTTGTAGATAGGTGAAATCTCATATGTGATAGCCAGTCTCACCCAAGATCTTAGCAAGGCCAGAGATGCAAAAAAGGCATTTTAGGGGTGTATCTGAGAGTGAAGCAGCCTTTCCCAGTCTGTCTGAAAGTCTTACTCTTCTGACAAGCGCCTGATCAGCATAGCCCGTTTCTGAGCCAGTAATTGCAACTGATGCTGGGATGTAAAAGGAGTTTTAAACCAAGATAATTTGTTGGCCCCTCTGTGCTAAATAGAGGCAGATTTAACTGTTTCCCTCTTGGTGTTGGTTGCACTTGCAAATCTCTTGAATCTTTCCTCAAGGAAATGCTACAAGTTGACTTAATTTAATTCTCACTTTACTGCTAATTTTAACCCTGTGGCGTTTGGGAAACTGCTCAGAGTCTTTGAAAATGCAGCAGCATATCAACAGTCATGAAAGATGGACATAATTGTGAATCCTGCAATTGCAGGTGTAGAATATAGATAGAAAGACAAGACAGACAGTTTGACCTAGTGGTTAAGGTGCTGGCCTAGAAATTAGGAGATTGTAAATTCTAGTCCCACTTTAGGCATGAAAGTTGTCTGGGTGACTTTGGGCCAGTCCCTCTTACTCAGCCCAACCTACCTCACAGGGTTGTTATGGGGAAAATTGGAGAAAGAAGGAATGTTAGGTACATTGGCTGCCTTGAGTTACTTATAGAGTAATAAAGATGGGATAAAAATGCAAAGAATAAATGCCTTCATCTTTGATCCCTCGGTTGCTTTCAGCCCCCTCCAAAGCTGCCAAGCAGAGTCTTCACTCCAGAATTCCAAGACTTTGTGAACAAATGGTGAGTTTGGCCTCCAGTCTGTTTCCTTTGCGGGTGGGTGGTGGTCGTGGGGTCAGCGAAAATGCAGGGGGGAGGTTGTCTCTTTGAAAAGGCATGTTAAATGTTAAATTTAATTGACCACTTTTTCTTCTTTTTTTGTACACTTTTCTTTTTTGTTGTTGTTAGGGTTGAATGTAGGCTTTTGTTTTGCTTCCTTTTAAAAAAAGAACAGACACTTTGGTAACTAATAAAATTAGACTCATTTCTGCCCTTTTGGACTACACTTGCTCACAATTTAACATGATGGTACGATTTTCAGTTTATTATTTTTTGTCCGATGGCCACACTTAGTTTTTGAGCAATGAGCTGGGATGCCCACTCCAGCAACGTGGATAAAGCCAGGGCAGAATCTAAAACTGATGCTATTTCATTCAAATAAAATGTGGGAATTATTGACCATGCCTTGAACTGAGTTTGTATCCCTGTGAGCAGGGGTCCATTGCAACCACAGCTCATGTCCTGTTATATTGCACAGGATATAATATCCTATGCATGTATGTATGTGTGTATGTGTGTCTGTGTACACACAGACACACACATACATACATACAGTAAGGGAAAAAAATATTTGATCCCCTGCTGATTTTGTACGTTTGCCCACTGACAAAGAAATGATTAGTCTATAATTTGAATGGTAGGTTTATTTTTTAAAAATAAAAAAATCCAGAAAAACACATTTCAAAAAAGTTATAGATTGATTTGCATTTTAATGAGTGAGATAAATAGTTGATCCCCTATCATTCAGCAAGATTTCTGGCTCCCAGATGTCTTTTATACAGGTAATGAGCAGAGATTAGGAGCACCCTCTTAAATGGAGTGCTCCTAATCTGAGCTTGTTACCTGTATAAAAGACACCTGTCCACAGAAGTAATCAATCAATCAGATCCCAAACTCTCCACCATGTCCAAGGATGTCAGGGACGAGATTGTAGACCTACACAAGGCTGGAAATATCATCAAGCAACTTGGTGAGAAGGTGACAACAGTTCGTGCAATTATTTGCAAATGAAAGAAACACAAAATAACTGTCAATCTCCCTCGGTCTGGGGCTCTGTGCAAGATTTCACCTCGTGGAGTTACAATGATCATGAGAACGGTGAGGAATCAGCCCAGAACTACATGGGAAGATCTTGTCAATGATCTCAAGGCAATTGGGACCATAGTCACCCCCCAAAAAAAAACCAATTGATAAACACACTATGCCGCGAAGGACTGAAATCCTGCAGTGCCCGCAATGTCCCCCTGTTCAAGAAAGCACATGTACAGGCCCGTCTAAAATTTGCCAGTGAACATCTGAATGATTCAGAGGAGAATTGGATGAAAGTGTTGTGGTCAGATGAGAGCAAAATCGAGCTCTTTGGCATCAACTTGCTGTGTTTGGAGGAGGAATGCTGCCTATGACCTCAAGAACCCCCCACCCCACCCCCACCATCAAACATGGATGTGGAAACATTATGCTTTTGGGGGGGGGTTCTGCTAAGGAGACAGGACAACTTCATCGCATCAAAAGGATGATGAACGGGACCATGTACCGTGAAATCTTGGATGAGGACCTCCTTCCCTCAGGGCATTGAAAATGGTTTTTGGATGAGTATTCCAGCATGGCAACGACCCAAAACACATGGCCAAGGCAACAAAGGAGAGGCTGAAGAAAAAGCACATTAAGGTCCTGGAGTGGCCTAGCCAGTCCCCAGACCTTAAACCCATAGAAAATCTGTGGAGGGAGCTGAAGGTTTGAGCTGCCAAACGTCAGTCTCGAAACCTTAATGACTTGGAGAGGATCTGCAAAGAGGAGTGGGACAAAATCTCTCCTGAGATGTATGCAAACCTGGTGGCCAACTATAAGAAACATCTGACCTCTGTGATTGCCAACAAGGGTTTTGCCTCCAAGTATTAAGTCATGTTTTGTGAAGGTCAAATACTTATTTCACTCATTAAAATGCAAATCAATTTATAACTTTTTTGAAATGCATTTTTCTGGATTTTTTTGTTGTTATTCTCTCAGTGTTAAAATAAACCTACCATTAAAATTATAGGCTGATCATTTCTTTGTCAGTGGGCAAATGTACAAAATCAGCAGGGATCAAATATGCATGTATGTATATATATATAATCATTCTAGCCATTGTCTGTCCACTGCAGGAGTGTGTGTGTGTGTGTGTGTGTGTGTGTGTGTGTGTGGTGTGTGAGTGTATGTGTATAAAATCAGGAATCTTCTGTTTTTTGTTTTATTTTAACGTTTTAATTTTTATTCTGATCTGTGACCATAATGAAAGATGAACCATGCATTTAAGCTTTGTATTTAGGCTTGTCATTCAGCCTTTGCATGAATCCAAAACTACAGACCTCCAATTTAAGATTGGTGTGTTTCTGTGTTGGGCTCTCATACATCAGCTGCAATGTATAACTTTTCTTTTTGACAGCTTGATCAAGAATCCGGCTGAGAGAGCAGATCTAAAACAGCTTATGGTGAGTGAATTCTTCCTGGTTTTTTAAAAGATGCATATTGCAAGATTCCTACCTGTAAGGACCCGCCTCCCAAGAAAGTCCTCCCAAAAAAATAGAACTCTTAAAACGGCATCATTTCAAAAGGAACTTTTATTGGGAGATGTTGACAACAGGAATAAAAGGCAGGATCTGAGGGTTTCCCGCGTGAATCAAGTAATCAAAAGTGTCCAGAGTAACCCCACCCCAACTGTCCATCCAGATGGTTCAAACAGGCCAATCCACAGATGTGAAAGTGCCATGGGAACCCGCTTCCAAGGTTGTTAGGTGTCTGCGCTGTTTCTTCCGGAGATAAGGCAGATGGCCAGAGGCACATTCCATTCTCACCCCGTTAGAGAAACACCAAAGAGGATAGAGCAGAAAATAAAGCAAAGGAAATACACATCAGCACCCCAAGCTTCCCCCTCTCTCCCCGGGATATGGCAGAATCCAAAAAGGATCAGAGAACCCATGCCCATAGAAAGATAGGGTTCTGACACTACCCTTAGAATCTACTGGTTTCATCAACATGCTAAAATGGGTTCATTAAAGACTTAGATCTTAGAAAGTCAACATGCATGACTTCCAAATTGGGTTGCTTTTAATCCTGATTTAATTGGGGTGGACTTAGCATGTTCTATAAATGCTGTCCATTTATCTAGGCCCGAGTTAATTGTGAAACTGCTGATAATGGCTTAACTGCTAACCAGGTTAAACAAATTGTGTAGAACTCATTCTTGGAAGAAGTTCCAAATTGCTGTCTTGGGGTGGCTGCGATAGGCAAGGGCCCTGGGGTGGCTACTTGTGAATGGTGACAACCTTTCACTATTGGCTAAGCGCAGTGTTTCTCAACCCTGGCAAATCTAAGATTTGAGGACTTCAACTCCCAGAATTCCCCAGACAGCATAGGAGTTGAAGTCCACTCATCTAAAGAATTTCTAAGGTTGAGAAACACTGCTGAAGAAGAATATAATCTAGCTAAATTAAGCAGCAACCATTTAGGGAAAATAAGACAACTCACAGATGGGAAGGAGAGAAGGAAGGAGAAAGAGAAAAACATCCAATCCCTGTTTTGTTCAATATAAGAGGAGTCAAATTTCTGTTATTAGATCCTTGAACAATAAAGTAGCATTTCTTGAATCCTTGCTTTATCTCCTTGGCAGAGCCAATAGCCCCAATATTTTCTTGACCATGATTACAGATAGTCCTTGACTTGTGACCACAATTGAGCCCAAAATTTGTTGCTAAGCGACAGTTGTTAAGTGAGATTTGCCCCTTTTACGACCTTTCTTGCCACAGTTGTCAAGTGAATCACTGCAGTTCTTAAATTAGTAACCCAGTTGTTAAGTGAATCTGGTTTCCCCATTGACTTGGATTGTGGGAAGGTCGCAAAAGGGGATCATCCGGAATATGGCAACCATCATAAATATGAGCGCAGGACACTACAACTGTCATAAATATGCGCCAGTTGCTAAGCATCCGAATTTTTATTATGTGATCACAGGGATGCTGCAAAGGTTGTAAGTGTGGAAAACGGTCATAAGTCACTCTTTTCAGTTCCGTTGTAACTTCTAACGGTCACTAAATGAACTGTTGTAAGTTAAGGACTACCTGTAGAACTGTCTTGCATTTTTGCAATTTGGCGCTGTGGTGGATGATTGGTTGTAATGCAGTATTGCAGGAGTATTGCCCACTGCCAGGAGTTCGATCCTGACTGGCTCAAGTTTGACTCAGCCTTCCATCCTTCTGAGGTTGGTAAAATGAGGACCCAGATTGTTGGGGGGGAATATGCTGACTCTGTAAATCGCTTAGAGAAGGCCGTAAAGCACTGTGAAGCGGTATATAAGTCTAAGTGCTATTGCTATTGTCTTTTGTCTCTGCCAGGTCCACATTTTCATTAAAAGATCAGAAACGGAAGAGGTGGACTTTGCAGGCTGGCTGTGCTCCACCATTGGCCTTAACCAGCCCAGCACCCCAACCCATGTTGGCGGACTCTGAGCTGCTCACTCGTCATGGTACAAAGACTCCGCCGGCTGCTGCTGCTATGCAACTTCCATTCCACAGGGGAGACTGACTTGGAACCGCTCACTCCAGACCCATCGACGCGCATCGGGGTTGGGGAACAGGGCATGTGGCCCATTGGTGTTCCCAGCCACCTCCCACTGTTTAAAGCCATGCTGTTCTGGTTGCCCCCCTCTTTTTTCCCCCCCGGTCTACTCAAAAGTATTTTGCTGTTCCCCCACCACCACCCTGTTTCCGTGCTGCGCCTTCTCAGCTTGTTGTACCAAATTCTTTTCCAGGTCGAGTCCCTTTCACGGCTTTGTAAAAACAGCTGTTGTGTTTGATTCTTAATGACCAAATGGCTTTGAGTCGCCAACCTGCAAAGTTGACGTGAATGTTGGATGCCCTTCCTTTTTGGGGAAAGCCTTGCCGGACCTATTGCTGTCCCGGGCTTTGCAGAGCTGTCCCATGGGCCTTGTGTAGCTTGGTGGTCCTTTTTCGGCTTTGCTTAGCCAGTCCTGGTCAGAGCAGTTAGCGGGTGCCTTGAATGAGATGGTCCCCAACATGGATTTGATGCCACTCAATTGAGGTGGACCCCTGGGTCCTGAAATGGTGGGAAACCATTGGTGGGCTTCAGCCTGAGTAGAGGGTATTTTTTCCCTCCCCCCTTCTGGGTCAATTTGGACACACCTTGTTGATGCTTTTATTTATTTGCCTTGTTGGATATTTTGGGATTGCTTGGTGCAGTGTTGCTTAACCTTGTCCACTTGAATATGGGTGGACTTCAACTCCCAGAATTCCCCAGCCAGCCATGTTGGCTGGGGAATTCTGGCAGTTGAAGTCCACCCATGTTCAAGTGGCCAAGGTTGAGAAACACTGGCTTAGTGGCATCATCTCCTCCATCTGTTTATTTGGTATCTGTCTGTTGAGCATGGGTGATAGGAAACTGTCTGGCAGAATCAATGCATTTCTTTCTATCTGTTCTTCTTTTAAAGGGATTATTTCCCTTCTAGGACGGCTGAGGTTAGATATCATGAAATTTGTGCATCCTTTGTGTTGAAAACTTCTTTTAATCATTTTACTCTTTCAAATGTTGAGCAACTGCATCTTACATTAATAAATGTCACAAAATCACTTTGGAAACTTGTGGGTTTTTAAACACGGTTGTTAGCTTGGTTGGCTTTAAAGTGGACTTTGTGGTATTTTGGGGTATGCGGGAGGAGGTAACTTCTGGACTTAGCTCTGCCTCTGATATCCCAGGTGTGATCTTGGAAAAAGGAACTGCAAACACTCCATTGCCCATCGGCAAACTCTCCATGACTCATCTTCCAGAGATTTTTCTTCTCCAGATGGAAGACAATTGTGAACTGTACTGCATGGCATATAAAGATACTATAATGCCTTGGTAGATGATGACCATAAAGCACAGCTCCTCCCCCACCCCCGCTACCCCCTGCAATCCAGTCCCCAATTACAGTAGATACAAGAGCAAGTGTGGGCAACTATGGCAAATTTACAACCTATGGACTTCAACTCTGGCTCAGGAATTCTGGGGTTGAAGTCCACAGGTTGTAAAGTTGCCATAGTTGCCCACACTTGCTCTTGTGTGCCTCCCTTTAAATTAGCAACTTGCCCCATTCCATTCCATTTGTGCTGCAGCTGGTTTGCTTCTCCCTGAAAATCAGTACTAGTATATGGGATGCAACCTCCTGAAGAGCTGCTAATTCATTGCAGTACCTGCTTACAGAGTCAAACTTGACGGAATAATATGTATGCTTCCCGCAAAAAAAACACCCCTACTTTGGAGTGATTTGCAATTCCTGAAGATAGAAATTTAGCCCCAACAATGCAAAGCAAGCAGAGTCATTTTGGCATCTGTTGGAAGGACTGAATGCCACTCAGAAAGTATTTTTAATATTACCTATTGTAAACAAAACATATTTTTATTCCATACAAGTTTCATAAAATGGGCCCAAACCAACAAGAATAAAGGAGTCATGTACAGCCATACAGAAAAAAACCCCACATTTTTCACCACTTTTGTGCGATTTATCCATAGGAGGTTCAGGAAAACCAACTGGCACAGAATAAGGGCAACTTTCCAGCTTTTTATAACCAGGCAGAAGATGTTTCATGGACAGATTATTGCTTCAAAAGCTGCATTTCCTGAATTGCTACTTGTTCTGAAACATATGTCTGCTCTGTAAAATGACTTGTGCTACATAGTTAGGCTTTAATACTATCTTTTTCCAACCCACCCCATAATTTATTACCACCTTTGGAAGTTTGTGAGATGCTCAGCGGCACTTCTGATTGTAGTTTAGTCTCTGTAGAACCACACAAAGTTTCGTCGAAGTTAGGGAGGCTTGGGAGTCTGTCACAGAACACTGGCCTGACAGCAACATTTGCCCATTAGGAATCCTCCTCTTCCTCCTCCTCTTCCTCATCATCAGCATGCACTTGTAGCTGCAGTTTAGTCTGGTTGATGGCCATTTCATTGTCCATCTGTCCAAAGAAAGAAGAAACTGGTCACTTCCTGCTGAAAAATATAAGTCAGGAGATCTCCTCCTTGGGGTGGGGGGGGGTGTATGGAAACATCCCGAATGCCATTTGCAGCAGGTGAGCAAATGTTGAGCTTTGTGGGTGTGTAGGGGTAGCCCTTGACCTATAACCATAATGGAGCCTACCCACTACAGTTGTATGTTGCCATAGTTGTAAAATAGGTTGGTCAGGTGACCTGATTTTATGACCTTTTGTTATAGCTATCATTAAATGTGGTCGTAAAATGAGTGCTATGATCTTCAAATGAATCCAGTGTTCGTTAAGGCACAGTTTTATCCAAAAGGGAAAGAAACTGCTGGTTTTCAGCAAAACCATCGTAAAACCGTCCACCCTCCCATATATATGTTATAAATCCATTCATGTATTAGCACACCAAGATGTTACCTATATTATAAAACATGCTCATCCCCAAACAAAATGTAGAAAGGGTGAAATATTCTAATATTGTCATCCTGAATCCCAATGAATCACATGCACCCCGATTTAAAGATTCCTGTGCTAAAATGTAAGAATCTGCCAGGAAAATGTTTCTAAAGCCCTCCTTCTCTTGCCTATGCGATTGATGCATTTTCCTCCCCATTCAACAATGACAGGGTGTTTGTAAATCATTGCTGTCATGCCTCTGTCCAGCATATCTTCCATGAGTGTTTATGTCATCCATGTCATGGTTGTCCCAAAGATGTTTTTTTTTTAAAGGCAACTGGACTTTCTTTGTTTTTCCTTGAGGAAGTTTGGCTTCTTATCCAAGAAGCTTCTTTAGTTCTGACTGAATGGTGGAGAACGGAAGGATTCATATTCCTTGCAGTCATCTGGTCATTAGCCCTCTTTCGAAGTTTGAAAGAGGGATCAAAGAGGCTGTCGACATTAAGACTGAATAGCCCTCAACAGAGGGGGAGAGATACAACACCACGCACCACCCGTCTCTTGTTTACAGCACCGTCCTGTCAGCAGTTCCAAGAGGGTGTCCATTTGCACTATTCAGGTGACCCTGGGGGCACAGATAAACCTCCAAGTGGCCTCAACGACTGTCAGAAAGAAAGCCCAGTTGGATGAGAGATGAAATGTCCTTAAGGAAAAACAAGAAAGTCCAGCTGCCTTTAGAAAAAAGCATCTTTGGGACATCTTCCGTGAGTGTTTTTAAAACAAAGGGAGTTGCAGAAACCTGACTTTGCTTGGAAATGTTGTTCCCCTGCTTGGACAGAAACAGTGGAGAGAATCTCCCTCAGTCTGCATTCTGGTAAACGAGGGACCAGTTACAAACAGGGTGGTTTTAGATCATTAGCTCAGAGCTGCAAAGAAGCTTTTTCTCTCTCCTTGTGAAGAGGACCTGGCCTTTGAGGACTCTAAACAGGAGAGCTGCTTCAATGGAGGGAAAGGGCCTTACGTTTGCGTGCTCCTCCATCACAGCAGCTGAGGGAGTGAACACAGTCCCTTCCCGGGTATTGATCATGGACCGAAGAGCCAACTCTTCCACCTGGAAATAGAAAGTAATGGTCGGTCTTAAAAGAAGTGTTAAGCAACGTCCTTGGAATCATCAATTCTTCTTTAGCAAAATCTTGTAGCTTAGAGTGTGAAAATGTAATTTGGCAAGCCAAGGGCTGTGGATCCTAGTGCTAAGTGCAAATGATCTCCAAGGAGGGAAAATGGCAATTCCTCTCTTGCAATACAGGCAGTCCTCAATTTATGATGATAACCGAGACCAGAATCTCCACTGCTGAGCAAGGTGGTTCTTAAGCACCCACTTTGACAACCTTTTTGCTACATTTAGGAAATTGCTGCAATTGTTAGTGAATCACACAGTTGTGAAGTGAATCCAGCTTCCCCCATTGACCATGCTTGTCAGAAGCCAGCTGAGAAGGTCACAAATGGCAATCACGACCCTGGGACACTGCAACCATCAATAAATACATGCCAGTGTCAACGCTGCTAACATCGGATGTTCTTGCTTTGACAACAGATGAAAATGCAGCCATTTTCCTTATGCTTTTAGAATTAGTTGGTGCAGGGAGGGGGTATTGGGATGAGAGTTAGTTAGTCAAAATAATAACAACTCTGCTGTGGGAACTCAAGGACAAACTGGGTCCAGAGCTGATAACGTTTTGGCAGGCTGGAGAGCGGTGGAGAAAGCCTGCGCTTCAAGCTAATTGGGGAATGTGCTTTATGACTGTTTATTGGGGGTGGGAATTGTACTTTGTTACTTTGTATCCAGGGGAGGGGAATTAAGTTTTTGGGTTCAACTATGTAGTGCCGATACTTTGTTTCCCGAATAAAAGATTCTTTAAGGAAAACAATGCCTCGAACTTCTTTTGAAGGGTTTCATCTGTCGGAACCATAACAGCCAGTTGCCAAGCCCCGAATTTTGATCGCAGGACTGTGAGGATGTTGCAATGGTTATAAGTGCAAGGACTGGTTGTAATTCACTTTTTTTAGTGCCGTTGTCAAATGACTGCTAAACAAATGGTTATAAGATAAGGACTACCTGTATTTCTTTAATAAAGCTGTCTAGACTTCTGATTTCAGAAGGAGAAACCAAGCAAATACATTTGTCTTTTATATCTTACCAGTTCTTAGAATTGAAGGGGACATGTGTGGGCCTCCCTCTAATTTTATCCCAGCAACAACCCTGGGAAATGAGTTGAATGTGATCAATTTAAAGTCAAATCTGGTCAAGTGAAGCCTGCAATTTAGACTGTAGTTATGGGAAGCGTTTTTAGAAATTACAAAAAAACCACCTGATATTCTGTGGTAGAACTACCCTGTTTTGATGGAATATCAAGCCTCAGGGTGACCCCACAGAATGAATGAGAAACATGCACTGCCCCCAGTGCAAAGACTGCCACATCACGAGGATTGGAAACCCTTTTAAGCTCTGTTTCTAGGTATCCAAACAATTGTAAGCAGATCTGCAGAAGAGGAAGTGGAGCTGAACACCAGACTTAAATGCTAATCCCCTCCGGAAAACACATTCCTGGATGTCTATTTATAATACCAGCCTTTGTGCATACAGCTGGGTCTTGCTTTCTCATTCATACCATGGTCTTAGCACTTTGCCAACAGCTGGCCGAGCACTCTCAAGCTCATGTGGTATTCAAATAAACATGGCAAACACAAGGCTGGGAGGATGGCTGGTTAAGCCCTTTTATGGCTCTGAGTGCCGCAGGGAGAGAGCAGGTGTAAGTCTCAAGCTACTATATGCGGAGAGCTATATTAATCTATGGTAACCAAAATTCAGATGTACCTTTTCAGATTAATATAATTTGCCTCCTCCCGTTTTCTGTATCAGTTTAGCCACACCATGCATCTGACAAAAGTCCCGCATTTAAAAGGTTTATAAGGTTGAGAAACACTGGACTAGATAGAAAATCTGAGGTCCTTTAAGGCTAAGTCTTACAAGAGATCCTTTATGAAGTCGACCAAATCCTCTTTCCAACAGAGGAGTCTTCCTCAGAAAACCTCCCCAAAGGATTGGAAACGGTTCTTTTCCACAGCTCGGTCCCAGGCACCTGACGCAGAGAGGTATATCGATAGTCCTTGACTTGTGACCACAACGGAACCCACAATTTTTGTAGTCAAACGAGACTGATGTTAAGTTTTACCCCATTTTATGACCTTTCTTGCCACAGTTAGGTGAATTGATGCAGTATTATAATAATAATAAAGCTGGAAGGGACCTTGGAGGTCATCTAGTCCAACCCCCTGTTCAGGCAGGAATCCCTATACCATTTCGGACAAATGGCTGTCCAGTCTCTTCTTAAAAACTTCCAGTGTTGGAGCATTCACCGCTTCTGGAGGCAGGTGGTTCCACTGGTTAATTGTTCTAACTGTCAGGAAATTTCTCCTTAGTTCTAGGTTGCTTCTCTCCTTGATTAGTTTCCATCCGTTGCTTCTAGTCCTGCCTTCAGTTGTTAAGTTTGTAACATGGTTGTTAAGTGAATCTGGCTTCCTCTTTGACTTTGTGATCAAATGATCCCAGGACACTGCAATCATCATAAACGCAGGCCAGTTGCCAAACAACTTGAATTTTGATCACATGACCAGGGGGATGCTGCAATAATAAGTCACTTTTCTCAGTGTTGTTGTAACTTCAAATAGTCACTAAATGAATAATTGTAAGTTGAGGACTACCTGTATTGCTCCTGACAAGGAGGGCTACGAGGGCAAACGGGTATCTGAAGTTGGGCTCGGATGGGTTAGGCTTCCGACGTCAGATTTGCTTATGTTGTTTAAGACTTTGGATTTCAGCCTGCATCTTCATCCACCCAGTGCTAGATTTATCCAAACAGGCAGTAGCATCCAGGAGAATCTTCTCTGGTGCAGCTCCCAGCCTCTGGAAGAGCATCTCCCCAGAGGTAAGGCCAGGACCTCCTCTTATAATAATAATGTATGGCTGTATTAGAGAGGGAACCTGTTTTTCGGTGTTTGGGTCATTATTAGATTATTTTACTCCAGGCAGTACAAGTGCTTTATGTATTATTTGTTTTTATAGATTTTTTTCCTTTTACCTGGAGATAAGAATTGAAAGAGGCAGATGAGCTTCTGTGGTTATGGCTCCCCTTTTTGAAATGGTCTTCCTTGGGACAATCTGCCTGGAGCCCCGATCATGTCTCCCTACAAGCTAGACCAAGCCTTTCCTCCTTTTCAAGGCATTTTAATCTTTATCATTATGGTTTGATGCATTTTTGGTTTTTATTCCTCCAGAATGAATTCCTCTTGAACCTTAAATGGGTTAAAAATAACAATTCCCTCCTGCCCAGAATCGTATATTTGAGATGTGTAGCCACTTCCTCAATTGAAATGATAGCATACCAATAGCACAACACAAAGCCAAACACACACTGAACAAGGATCCATCCTGTAAACACAAAGCAGGTGAGAAGTTGAGGGGGCAGCTTGGACAGAACAACCTGTCTTAAGCATTTGTCTCCCAGGACCCCTCCCCATTTTTAAAAATTATGGAGAACCACAAAAGAGCTTTTGTTTGCATGTTATATTTATCAATATTTACCACATTAAAATTTTAAATTGATGCATTCACTGCCGCTTGTCAAGAGTGTTTCATATTGCATTATTTTTCAACATAGGCTAGCAAATAATTTTGATTTCAAGGATCCCCATGGGACTATAACTTGAGAAACACTGGTCTACACAAAGCATTGGTGCAAGGAACAGGGGCTTTGTTACCCCTGAATCCATTCCCTATAGCTTTGGATTACAATGCCCATCATCCCCAGACAACAACGATGGGGGGAAGAAGGCAAGCCATACAGAAGAATCTTTGGGGGAAACTGAGTTGCAATCCTGCCTGTAATCCCCCTTTTTATGGGTGCAAAAGCCCCGCTGGCCTCTGCGCTTCGTCTTCCAAATCTGTTGGACTATCATACCCATTATCCCGTGTCTTGAGTCTTACAGGCCTAGAGATGATGATGGGGGCTTTGGGGGCTCCCTGACCGCTAGGAGAAGGCGGACCCCCTTCCTCCCCTCGCCCAGAGGCTGTGCCTTTGGGATGACAGCGCTACATGCCGCCCCGGCGGGATGCGACACACGTGTGGGCGTCCACAAGTGCGCGGAGACCGGGCTACCCACCCCCGCGGCTGGCCCCGCCCGCTCCGCACCTTGAGGCGGGTGAGCTGGTCGTGCAGCGCCTCCTTGACCCGCAGCAACGTCTCTTCCTCCTTGCGGAGCTCCTGCAGGCGGCTCAGCATCCTGCTCCCCTCCCCGCCTCGGGGGCGCGCGCATAGTGATGACGTACCCGGCGACGGCCCTCTTGCCGGCCGGAGTGAGAAGAGACAAGCGAAGCGGGGGCCGCCATCTTGCTCCAGGGCGGAAGAGAAAGGAAGCGACACGTGCTTGGTCTCAAAGGAGGCCCCAGCGGTCTTCAGATCTCACTGCTCCCCCCACAATGGGAAGGGACCAAAAGCCAGCACCAATGGCAGGAGCGGACAGGCAACTGCTTAGGCGAGGGGCCAGCAATGGAAGGGAACGAAGCCCCCTTCCTTTCTGCCCACTATTCTTCACCCCATTGTCCTTTTACTTGAGGCGACGTGGAAGAAACGCTGGTTGGTTTTCTTGGAAGGCTTGTTAGTACCAGAGTAATCACGTAGATAGGTAGCTTAAAAATGTAATATAAAATCCTTGCCTATACTTCCAATATTTGTGTAGCACCATCCCTCACATTATTTCTGTGTTCCCTGGTCTAATTCAGGATTACAACCTAGAACTCTGGCCCAGTAGAGTTCAGGAGTGCAAAGATTTACACCAGATAATTTTGCTTTGGCTAAGGATACAAGCCAGTCCTTAGAAGTTACCCCACAATTAAACACTGCAGTATCTGCTATATTGACATTTAAAGGCCCGATCTTCCTGTATTCCGTTCAGCAAATTTTTGATATAAGGAACATACTGTACATGCAAGGATTGTATTAAATCTGATACAAAGAAAAATTCCTGCATTATAGACCTTCAAATTACTAAGCAAAATATTTGGAGTTCAGGGATGAAAATGAGGAGTCCTTGACACTCTCTGAGCTTGATTTGTTATTCTTTCATGTTTATTTACATCAGCGTTGTTATAGCTGGAAGGTCCCTGAGCAAGAGGAAGCATTTCCCAAAAGTACATTGTTAATAGCACATTTAATATATACACAAATAGCATATCTGCTTTTGCTATCAATTTCTATTTCTGATGAAGAGATTTTCTCTTTGCATAGAGATAAAAAGCCAAGAAGCAAAAGGTCCTTCCCACATTTTTTCCGCGATCTTGACATTTCATTCCTGTTCTGTGGCTGTGATGGAAAGATTCCAGCTTTGACAAAATCCCGTTTTCTCCTTCTGCCATTTCTGCAACATCTGCTATATTTTTATGCTGTCGGTCAATCGGGTAGTATGATTGGGCAAAGAACATCCTTTAGCTTAGTCATGCTGCTCTATTTCTAATTATCTTGCACTGAGTTATAGATGCCACGCTTTGCAAATAAAGAATGAAATGATTGAGACCACTTTGGATATATTTTTTTATTAAGGGTAAATTGAGACCTTTTGAGCATTGTATCATAAAAGTGCAGAAGCTCTTTTTATGCTGTACTTTCACTCTTTGCAGCACCTGCCACTTGGATCTTTGCTTTCCCTTTCGCTGCCTTCTCCTCTCTGAGTTTGTGCTATCACAGAACAGAAAATAGTTTAGTCATTTCTATTCCTTTAAAAAAGATGCTGTGAAATAACATTTCAGAAATGTCAAGCCACTCACATTTTTAGCATGGCGCAGAATAGTGTTACGTCTCATAGTTTTGGCATATGGGTTCAATTTAATCATGATTCTCAAATTCTTCAGTGGATTCTTCTTAAGGACTCTACGATGAATCTTCTTCCTGCAAAACAAATGGAGACACAGAATTATGAGCACAACTCAGTGTGCATGAAGACTAATGCTGGGGAGAAGTAGCATGCAGAAAAGTACAAGTCCATGTTCATAGGAATACACCCACACTTTTACCCACCAGAGGAGGACAATGAAAGTGTATGCTTGATACATACTTGGGTGGACGTAGGGCTTTCTGGATCTCCTGGCTTTTTAGGATCCTTCCAAGATCAGTATTGGTCATCTTGTGCATTGGCAGACTGTATTGAAAGACAGATTACAACAAAGATATGATTAATGCATTGTTCTCTTCAAGACATTGTAAACTATTCAGAGCGCTGTAAAGCGGTGTGGTATATATAAGTCTAAGTGCTATTCCTATATAGCTCTTCTGGCAAGAATCTGTTCATGTGCTGGTATGTAGATCCACAAGCTAAAATGTCATTTCTGATCCCCAGATGCAAAAAAAGTCCTCCCAATTAAGGAACAGGATACTGTTCAGTTCCTTTCAAGATGCTGATTTCAGCACTGTGAAAGGAACAGCAAAAGTGAACAATGACTGGAGTCATCCCCATTCAAAAGCCCCTTGAGCGATCTGTGAGGACTTTCAATACTCCAGTTTGCAAAGCTAGAAATGAGGCTAAAGCAGACTTACTTGTAGCTACTTTTCAGGGTGGCAGGCTTGCGCCAAGTGCCATATAAGTCATCCAACTTGCGGAAGGCACTTTCAGTCCAAATGCAGAAACGTCCAACGTGGCCACCAGGAGCAAGTCTCAAGAGGTTCAGCTTGTTCACATTGAGAAGAGTAATTCCTATTAGCAGAGAGAATTTTCCCTTTCATGTAAAACATACAAGGAAAAAGTCATTTTCTTAAATTCAATTCATGAAATTTAGAAAGTAAATGCATCTCAAAGGAAATCCACCATCTAATACAAGTCAGAACTTCCACCAAATCATGTGTTTTCAGAAACACGGACCAATGAAGTGGAATATCATCATTCAGGGCTCTCCTCCAGCCTACAACCTGTTGTGAATCCTGGAAGGTAACTGAAGGAGTACCTGGGATATTCCTGAATGCTTTTATGACGCCGTTGTCTTCGTTATAGATGATGCAAGGTCCTTTGCGCTGGATACGACGGCGGTTCCTCATTTTACCTTTGCCTGCCCGCATGCGCTGAGAGGCATAGACCTAGACAGAAACAGGTATGTAAAAATCCATATTCACTACTTCACTATTAAAGGACACAGAGATTTGGTACCCAGAAATTCAGAATTTCACCATCGTCAACGTTTATCTGAAACACGGACCAGTGAAAAATTCATCATATGCAAAGGCAACGATGATTATGTATGCTCAGTTTTTTTTTCTCTCTTCAAGTTAATCACACACACACACTTAGCTCTCTGAAGCTAGTGAATTCTAGTCATGAACTGGCCAGCAGAGATATTCAAACCAAATAAAACAATCACTCTGTCCATCACTCAGCAACGCTTCTGCTTTGTAATTGATGACCAACCCACCTTTTTGATATCATTCCAAGCTTTCAGCTTCTTAAGTAGGAGAACAGCTTCCTTGGTTTTTTTGTAGCCTTCAACTTTGTCTTCAACTACCAGAGGAAGTTCTGGAATCTCTTCAATGCGGTGACCTAAGATAGCAAAAGTGTCACTGAAAATTTAGAGTTGGCAAGCAAAGCCCAAAACCTGCTACCCCGACTTTTCTCTACACATAATATTCAGAGATTTCTCAGAAACTGTGACACAAAACAGAGGGCCTGGATGGTGGTGGGCACTTGCACGGAAGGCATTCCATTGTTTCTGGGTACATCTAAAGACTTAATGGAGTGATCTAGTTGTCTCCAGGATGATGACCTCACTGTTGAAGTAACCTATTTAATGCGCTCATCCTGGCTGAGCATGCTTTATATCATTCCCACCTCTATTCTAGTTGAAAGGGATAAAGGCATGGAAGCAAGCTCTATTTTTATGATGCTCACAGCCTTGTCAAATAACTTCTCCCCAAAGGTTTATTTGGCTCCTGAAGCATTTTTGTAGTGTTATTATACTGGAGTTTATATCTGTGCTTGTTGTGTTTACTTTTAAATTACTTTTTGATTTTATAATTGCAGCATATCATTACTGTGTTGCAGTATTATTTTACGTTTTATGGTTTTACCTGTTGTGAATTTATTCTGGTTAGAACATTTATACAAATGCAATAAGTGAAATATTTGATACCTTTCCTAGATATTATTTTATAGGCCCAGTTCAGTTATATTTACTGTTTATACCAATGCCATTGCAGGAAGACACTTGCCTTTAGACATGACTAGAGCTGGAAGGGCAGAAGCTGCCAGAGCAGAGCAGATGGCATAACGCTTCTGAGTGATGTTCACTCTGCGGTGCCAGCGTCGCCAAGTTTTGGTTGGGGCAAACATGCGACCACCACGACACATCTATGTATCAGGCGTTAAGGATGGAACTGTCTCTTTATTGCAGGAAGTCCCTCTTCCACCTTGCTCAGAGTTAAAGGATCATCAATCATCTGTACTAGCATGATGACAGTAGGCAACTGTCACTGAATACAGAGTAAGGCGCAAATTACAACATCATTGCAAGTAAAGGACCTCTCTTCCTGTAACCAAAACAAGGCAAGCAATTGGTGTTAGGTTTTCTATGCTACAAGGGCTTTAAGTGAATTGCCCATCAAACAAAACACAAATATTTTAAATCATAATACTGAAGTTCAAAAGCCATCTACATTACATAGTTGCTACGCATATCAAGTAATTTGTCTAATGAAGGATACATTGCCAAAAGCACCCTGACCAGATCGATGAGTTCCACCTCCACGAACCCTTGGAATACGAGCAACTGCCCTTCCAGTACCCCAGGATTCAGCACTGGTCTGGTGCCCTGAGGAAAAGAAAAGAAAATATATATATATATACACATACACACACACATATTCAACCACACTGATTATAGATTTTAGGTAATTTTCCTGAAGATTTAAGCACCAACATCAGAACATCTAGTAAAGGCAAACTTTTTTCAACAGGCTTCTGGAAGCAAACATTTTCTTGTTTCGTAATGAATACATAATGAGCTATTCTAAAGCTTATTGATTTTCTGAAAGTGGTTATAACTGATTTTTAATTTTTTGCAATTTTGTGTATAATCTAAAGACGTATGATTGCAGTGGTATTGAAATATGGGAAATCCAATCCAGGAGTAAAATTTCATCATTCTGTGAATACTAAAATGCTTTCTGTTGCAGAATCTCATTTTCAAACAGTGTCTTTGGATGATCTTAAATCCCAAACTAAATCAACACCACCAGATGTTTGGTTTTTTTTTTAATGTAACATCTGAAGAAAGTATTATGTTTCTTAGTGGATTACTGCATATTTCAAACCGAGTATTATCATCATTGTTTGGGATGTGAGAAGTATCATCAATTTTAATATTGAAAAGCACTGAATGTCCGCCTTTCAAACTTTACAAAACACAACTCTTCTGCAACTTACCTGCAAGTTCACTGACAGCATACGGCTGCCTGCTGTTCTTCCTCAAATTAGTGTGAACAAAATTCACAATATCTGGGCGAATCGGTGCCTTGAAAACAGCAGGCATGGTGACATTTTTACCCGATACCTCTCCCTTTTCGGAGTACACCGATACTAATGGTCGAGTACAAGCCTGGAGAGTGAAAAGGAGCATTAGACATGCAATTCAACTTATTCTGCTGATGCTCAATAATATAGAACTATCGCTCAGTTTTGAAGAGTCCTCAGTTCAATGGCAACAGTTTATGGACAGCAGGCAACTGTCTCTGAATACCAGATAGGACGCAAATTACAACATCATAGCAATACATGTGTTCAATGCATTGGATTCTGCATGCCTGTACCCAGAATACAACAACATATTGAAATGAGTGCATTTTGGCTTTAATGTTAAATATGAATTATACCGCCTCTCAGCATGAAAATTTGATTTAGCTCAGCACTTGGATTTGGGGGGGGGGTGTCATCCAACATTGAACAGTCGAAAAATGAAGATAATAATGGAAGAACTGCTGTATTGAACCTCATTTCTGTCACAAGTAAACATTCCTCCCCAATTCTTGGGCAAGCCATGCAGCTTGTACTTTGCTGATATGCTTCACAAATTCATGGCCATACTTGAATTTCAGCCATTTACAATCATTTCCTGGAATAATGTTCCTATTATTTATTACTATTCAGATTTTAATGGGGTCTGTGCACTCCATTATTAAACCTCAGTAATAGTTTAGATCATAGCAATACTTATGCAGTCACATAAGGTACCACAAACCCACACTCATCTTGCAACTACGAAGAACTGAAACGAAGGCATGTGGCTAATTTTTGGCCTTAATGCTAGATTTGAGATATAACTTAAGGGAGATTTCGTTGAGTTTAACAATTTGATGGAGGGGGAGTCATCTAACATTAAGTCAATGCTCCTTGAGCAGCTGAAAAGAGTTATCACTCCGATTTGCTGGTTTCCTTCATGGGACCCATAGACTCCAGTTCCATTATTGTTGCTAGTACAGCAGTCGCTAACTACTCTCCATGGGAGACCAACCGTCTTTCCCCTCCGACCTAAAAGCGGGCGAAGAGGATTCCTGCGAGGTGAGGGCCGGGCCTCCGCCTTGGCTCGCTGGGCCTCCACGCGGCAGCGACTCCTCCATTACTCCAAGATGGCGCCTGCCCGGACGATCTCCTGTCTGGCCCTCTCTCCCCGCGTTCCCCAGTAGGCGCCCCTTCGGTCCCGCTTGTCAGCCGAGGCGTTCCCTCCCTCCCGCCCGCGCCGCCTCCCGCGGCTTCCGCCACCCGAACCGCTACTCTCCTCACCATGATGGGCACCTTCAAGACCGCTGAGGAGCCCCTCGCGCGGCGCCCGTCCCCGCCTCAGCCCCGACCGGAAAAGGAAGGGTGCCTCGCAGCTCTAGACTTTTGACGCTTGCGCGCACGGTCCCGCCCCCTTGAGCCGGGTAAGCTCGCCTCAGCCGGCAGCTCGCCCACGTCTTCTTCCCTTTCCGTTCTGATGTCCTCGTCCGGCGAAGGTGAAGAAATAAAATCTTTTCCAGCCGCATTCTCCGTTTAAAGTTGCCTCAGGAGATGTCGGGATCTTCTTGTTGGAAGAGAGGAAGGTTCCGACAGGCGTCTCTCTTCGGCGGAGGGATTCCTCGGGGGAGATCCATTGGTGATGGAAAGTAATTCTGGCGGGCAAGTTCGAGCTACTAGAAGCGACTGCGCATGCGTGCGGCTCCTGAATGGCTGACCGTCTCTGAGGCGGCGAAGCTCGGATGGCTTCCCGGCAGCAGCAGGAGGAGATTCTCCGCTTCCACAGCTTCCTCCTGCAGTAAGTGGGCCCGTCATCCTCCTCTAATCTTGGAACTGTTAAAAAAAGGTGTAACCAATTAAAGAAAATACACACACAGGCCAAAAGTTTGAATGAATGAAAAATTAGTTGATCTTTGTTTTATAAAAAAGTGGGGTTAGTCGGCTAATACTTGGATGGGGCATTCCCAAGAAACCCTAGGACAGTAGGCTAGATTGGGAAGTTTTATAAAGAAAAAAGTAACGGGCAAAGCTAGCTGGTGATCTTGGGCCAGTTACTCTCTCTCAACCCTAGGAAGAAAGCAGAAGGAAGCCATTTCCAAACTCTTCCTAAGAAAACTGCAGGGATTAATCTAGACAGTCACCAGGAGTCAGCCCTGACTCAGTGCCCCCCCCCCCAAAAAAAAAACAACCTCAAACACTCTATTCTTTGGACAGAATGAGCTGCTACCTTTGAATTGACTTTGATCCTTGTGAATCTTTTAACATTAAAACTGCCAGGCACGTTAAAGGGAAGATGGGCAGCATAAGAAAGAGGGAAAGAAAGGAAGTATGTATGTATGTATGTATGCTGCCAGGACTTTCTAAATAAAGTTATGGTTCAGACTTCTATTTTGACTGTCTTGTTTAGTGACCACAGTTACAACTGTGATGAAAAAGTAACTTTTCAACCAATCCTCACATTAACAAGTCTGTAAAGCAAAGGAAACCTGAAGTAAAATCATAAGCACAGTTGTGGTTTCATTTGTTGCTGGTCCCAGCATGGTTGCTAAATGAGGACTATTCAGAGTCTGTTATGGGTAGCTCTTTTCTTTTTCTGTGTGCATGTAGTTGCCATTTTGCTTATAGTTATCAAATACTTTGGAATTTAGTCAAGAGAATGGTGTAGGGCAGGAATCGTCCATGGACCGGCACCAGGCCATAGCATGCCAGAAACTGGGCCGTGCAAACAAGCAAAGCCCCATCCATGGGGTGTAGGCAGCATTAACCAACCCTTCCAGTCCATGGAAAAACCTCTCTCCATGGAACTGGTCCCTGGTACCCAAAAGGTTGGGGGGGGGGCACTGGTGTAGGGTTGTCTTGTGTTTTCCTCTGTACTTATAATAAGCAGGAAGGAGATGGATGACATTTTTTTATTTTGTTCTATGCTGCTTCATGGTAGATTGACTTTAAAATATAGGCACATCTAATGGCAAACAGCACTTTAGCAATGTTTACATTCTGACAATTCTACCAGGATTAATTTCATTTTGCTCTTCAGATCTGTTTTCAGCATTCAGAAAAAATAAGTAAATCGCTATTTATATTTCAGAGTATATAAGGAAGGAAAGCAGAATAATAGAACCGGTCCTTCTATTTTTGAGGTATGTTTATTAACTGTTTCAAATGTAGTATTAGTTTAGACGAAATGGAGTGTGCAGTTAAACATAGTAAAATTTAGAAATGCTAAACTTTAAAAAAGTTTAACATTAAATATAGATTCTAGGAGGAGAAAAATAGATAATGCTGAATGAAGTTTAATTTATTTTTATTTTTTAAGTCTGAGAAATATTCCTTGTTGTAAGGATAAATTTGGAGAGATAGTGTTATGTATGTACTACAGAGGGAAAGATAGGATATAAGTATAATAAATAATAAAAATGACAAATCATTTTTGACAGATATGTTGTATAATTCAAATGCAAATTTGGACTGTTGATACAATTTGAATAAATTCTATGAAAGGAAATATAGATTTATTTTCTCGTTATAGCTTGTTTGTATTATTTTTATATAGCTTTATGGTTGTTTTCTTTAAATACATTTTATTTTGCTAGAGAAGGACTATTCATAAGTCCTGGAGTCTGCTATAAAGCACGATTGCAAAGTTATGCATGTATCAACATTAAAACTCTTAATATAATTTTGTGGAAAAGTATCTTCATTCTTCACACTGTCTTTATCCTGTGTCATCACTTAAGGGGATCCCAGACCATAGAAAGTTACTGGAAAATCAGGTCTGAAATTCTGATGTCTGCTACTTTGAAGTAAGATTATGCTGCAAAGGAAAGGATATGCAAATTGCTATACATATGCCTTCCATACTTTCAGTGCATAAATGTATGGTTCTGTAAGTCAAATTATTTTTAAATTTAGATTGAGAAAAATACTATGGAAACAACTTGTTTCTTTTACCAGACTGACCTGCGAGTCCATTTGATCGATGAAGGCCATACAAATCCCTTAGAAAAGCTTTGGGACCAAAATGGAGGGTTTTTTATTGTAGAGAAAATGGTAAGTTACTACTACTATTTGGATATGTTCCACTTTTCTGGAACTTAGCAAATTTTCTAGCACAGCTGCTTTTTTTGTGTTTTTTTTGCAGAGACCATATGAAGAAACCAGCAGACTGGAAGAATGGCAGAATGATGAGCCTTCAGTTTCTGAGGGTTTCCCAAAAGAGAATTTATCAGCATCTCCTCTGGCCCTTTCAAGAGCAAGGTATTCATGCTTATGTGATTATTTTAATCTTTATCCTTTAGAACAGGGGCGTCAAACTCAATTTCATTGAGGGCCACATCAGCATTGTGGTTGCCTACGGGGGGGCGTGGCTGGGATGGGAGACAACCAGTGCTGGCGTCCTGGGTGGAGTCAGCCTGCAGGGCAAGACAGACAGCAGAGATGTTGCACTCCGCTTGCGCGCGCGCCCAAAAACCAGAGCAAAGCTGCCCCGTAGATCTAAGGCTAAGTGCATTCTGGCTTTGATGGATGCAACCAGGTTGTAGATCAGTGCCCGGTTGGCCTGGGCTGGGCCGAGGTGCAGTGGACCTGTTTCCAGTGCAGGTCCCCGGGCCGAACGGAACCACATATCAGGCCGGATCCAGCCCGCGGGCCTTGTGTTTGACATGTCTGCTTTAGAATATATATTCTTCCTAAAGCAAAAGCTAATTTTACTGCTTATCAGATCAGTTATAATTCAATGTATATTAGTTTCAACAAAATGGTATCAACTTTTAATATTCAAGTGAGTAGAATTGTGTACTTATAATTCCTCAAAGAGGGATAATGATAAGATTCCTTTTGTTTGTGTGTGTATAATAAGCATTCACATACTAAGGGAATTAGCACTACCTTTCTGTAAGCTGTTTTGGGATACAAAAAAGTGAAGGTTAAAAAAATGCAGCAAATACTTTGTAATTAGTAATCTTCCATTTCTGATATAATGTCTTTTCGCCATTGATAGGCAGTTGATTTCTTTCTACACAATGTCTCAAAATCCAAACATGAAACATTTACAAATAAACAAGGCAGCACAACTTCCTCCGCTCTGGATACGATGTGAACCTTCTGACCCAAAACAGACTATTTGGCTTGGAGCAGAATCTTTGAGGAATGGAAATAACCTTTCGGGAATCAGGCTTCACACTGTTACTTGCAACGGTAAGTGTCTGTGGAGATTCTCAGTCATCCAGGTCATGGTAGTCCGAAAGGTGCTTTTTCAAAAGGCGACTGGGCTTTGTTTTCCCTTGAAGACAAGAAGAAAGGAGACTGAAGAAGCTTCTGGGATGAGGAGTGAAACATATTCAAGGAAAAACAGTCCAGTTGCCTTTTGAAAAAGCACTTTGGGATTGCAGTGGCCTGTGGTGGGAAGTTCCATCGGCAATGAGTAGAAGAAATGGAAAAATCCACTAATGTTTCTTTAAAAAATCAGAATCTAGGGTATACTATTCTAAAATGAAACCTGTTTTAGCGAATTGATTCAGACAAAGTGTCATTTTTGAAGTTGTGGGCTAAAACAGTATGTACCAGGATTGGTTATTTAGAGCAGGGCTTTTCAACCTTTTCAGAGATTGTACCACTTTTAAGATATGGCAATATTCGAGTACCGCCAGTCGCCTAGCAGGTGGGCATGGCCTGCTCGATGCCACTCACAGCTGACTCAAGACAGCTGGGTCGGAATGGAACAAGTCGCACTGGGTAACTCGATGTGGGGACAACTCGGTGCCCCACAAACTCCTCACCTCCCCAGACTACTAGCAGCCAAGCACATGCGCGCGTGTGCACATACACACACACACACACACACACACACACACCACATTCCAGGTTTGGGGACTTTTATCCACAGAGGAAGGAGAGGGCCTTCTCCCCAAGTCCAGGCACGATTGGCAATTTGCTAGCTCAGATGTGGATACAGCTTGGAATGTTTTTTGTGTGTGTGTGTGTGTGTGTGTATGTGTAGCACGCTAAAGAGATGTTCTTTTCCCAATCCCAGACATCGTTGGTGTTTCCCTGTTCAATGCCCCCTCCAGGCAAAGCAGGAGGTGGAGGACATTTGCAGGAAACTGTTTCCTCTGAGTCCAACTTCTGTCTTGACAGATCTCTGGAGAGCAAGAGGAGGAGGCAGGGGAACAGTGCTCCCGGGTCCTGCACAAGGACACACAAATAATCCTCCAATACCCTCCCCATTCACACACACAAAAAAACATTCCTCCAATACTCTCCCCATTCACACACACACCACACACACACACGTTCCACCGATATCCTCCCCAGTCTCACACATTCCTCCACATTCACACACAAACATTCTTCCAATATCTCCCCATTCACACACGTTCCTCCAATATCCTCCCCATTCACACACAAAGGTTCCTCCAATATCTCTCCGTTCACGTTCCTTCAATATCCTTCTCATTCTCTCCCTCTCTCTCTCTCAGTATTCTTCATCTACATTTTAGCTGCTAATAGGAATAATAGAATTAATATTAGAAGATTTTAAAAATGAAAGCTTTTTATCAATTTTTGATAATTATATAGCCCTCATTTAATTCATTTTTCCCCTAGGTCCCCTGTCAAATAATAATTATTCTCTTGGCTTGGAAGAATTGAAAGAAAGTCATAGAATGAGACATCATGCTTCAGATGTATGTTTATCTTGATTTTTATTCACAACCAAATATATACTAAAAAAGATTAAATAAAACAAACCTCAACTGAAAATTTTCTAAGTTTAATATATAATGTTTTATTACATAGTATAATAACTGAGTTTAATATGTGCTGGATGTTGTGTCTTAGCTGACAGTAACAGGCTTTGCCCGTTACGGATTTCTTGAATCCACTTCACTGGACTCCTTGACTCAGGAGGATTCCCTTATTCCATTGGAGAGAAATATATATGCAGATTTTGCTTGGGAGGGTGTGAAAATGAAGCTGCAAACACCTCCCCTCTCATCTGCTGCTCTGCTGGTAAGGAAATCAACAGTTTCAATACTGTGATAACAACAGATGCTGAAATGTTGCTGCTAACTTAGCAACCATTTAATTGTGAACAGTATAAAGGAGGAAGTGTGCAAAACATTTTAGTGTAAAATATTCTAAACTCAAAACAGGCAATTCAAGAAATAATGAATATAGCAATAGCACTTTAGAATAGAATAGAGCTGGAAGGGACCTTGGAGGTCTTGTAGTCCAGCCCCCTGCTCGAGCAGGAGAACCTATATCATCTCAGACAGGTGGATGTCCAGTCTCTTCTTAAAAATCTCCAGTGATGGAGCGCCCACTTGGATTTATATACTGCTTCACAGTGCTTTACAGCCGTCTCTAGGCAGTTTACAGAGTCAGCATATTGCCCCCAACAATCTGGGTCCTCATTTTACCAACCTCAGAAGGGTGGAAGACTGAGTCAACCTTGAGCTGATGAAAATCAAACTGCCAGACTGCAGGTAGCTGGCAGTCAGCAGAAGTAGCCTGCAGTACTGCATTCTAACCACTGTGCCACCATGGCTCTTGTATATATAAAAATAAATCATTTGTTTTTTCTAGGTCTACACCCCATATATATGAATCATTTTATTTTTGAAAATTTCAGACAGTTCAGATAGCTTCTGGGAGCCCCTTGAGTTCTGTATATGAGCCAAACAGAGAATTGCAGTTTCTTTTGGTGAGTATTGCAACATTATTTTCCAGTCAGAAAATAATGCTTAGCTGAGTAATAGCAAGGATGATTGCAAGGTTTTACTCAACGGCCCTCTTTGAAGCGGAATCAAGGTAGAATCATTAAATATGCTTTAAACGAACACTTTCAATGTGTAAAACTTAAATGTCTTGGTAATTTCTGTAGCATTTTTATTGTGTGTGTGTGTGTGTGTGTACATCTGTGCACGTAAGTATCTGTAATATATTCTACTCAATAGCAAATCCCCTTAACTGGATCAGTCTACTTCTGAGGCAGCAGCCTGTATTAAATAGCCATGTATGACATTGTGTGTTGTACTCTGCTGTATCAAGCCATGACTTTAGACTTGTTTGTTTTTTCTTGATGGCGTTAGAGTTTGGCTGAAATCTTGAAGAATGGGCTAATAAAATGGCCAAAAGCCCCAGGAAGAAAATCTGCTGTTGAATTAGTACAGAAACTTTTGAAAGGTAATGCTAAGTATTTTGGAAATAATTCCTTTGAAGTCTTAACTGAGTTTGGCTGAGTTTGCATTGCACACTTAGTTTGCTGAGTAAATTAGAGTGGCTGGATTCACACAGCACATTAATCCCATATGGAAAACCACACATGTGAGCCAGTACGCGGCATGGAGGCAAGTGCGCCATGTCATCACGAATTGATGTGTTCAGGAAATGTTCCTTTCAGCCATTGTTGCATGAGAGCAAAGTATGTTCTATTGCATTAAAGCTGATGGCCATAGTATGTAGCTTTCTTTTTTTCTTTTAGATTTAAAAGATGAAGTAGATGGACTGAAGTCACAAAATGACGATGATACTGAGGTATTTGGTAAAATAGTGAATGGGAAAAATATTCCCATAGAACTCTAGTTTGACATAATAGTTTACCTTGGATGCAAACTGCAAACTGTTTCATTACTGAAGCTTTCAGTGAGTTTTCCCCCAACTAGAATGGCAAAACCAGCAGACATCCTTTTGGGCAACCTATTTCCAAGCTTAATACAAGTAGTCGTTTAGCGACTGCCTTGTGCAGTGACCATTCAGTTATTCAACGCCTCTAAACTTAAATGGAATGCTGGCAGAAGTTATATTAAGAGTGTCAATCACCCTTTGTTGGCAGGTGGATGGCGAAAGTGTGTATATTTCCTGCCACCTTAATAGCTTATTTTAAATGTATTTTGTTACTTTGAACCATTTCAAATTCTATTTCTAGTTTTCTTATTAATGTAAATAATGTGGTTATAAGTTTCTGTGAACTGTGATATTTAAATAACTAAAATGGTAGTAAATCCAGTTTCATTTTGAAATACTTTTCCTTTTGCTGAATCTCCAGGATAACACTGCTGCAGTCATTGGTTCCATGAAAACACTTTTTAGTCAGCGTGGAGATCTTGATTTCCTTGAACTGCTGTGGTGTAATATATGGAGAAGTATGTATGTTTCTAGATTCTGTATCTCAAAACATTTTGAGATGCTCAGTCTTTAAGGGAACCAGTGAAGGAATTTTATTAATTTAGCTTACTGCTTTATTTAATATTTGACTTTTCCTCTCAAGATGTGGCTACGCATGAGGAACTGGTGAAGTGTTTTTCATTGGTAATAAGAGCCCTTCAGCATGGAGCATTGCAGACATGGGTAAGTAGGAGTAATGAACCTGGAATGCCAGGGTAGAGCCACCCTGTACTTCAGAGTGTCCATGTGCAAAGGGATGCACTCCCAAACGGGGCAAGATTAGGACAAAGAACTAGGCAGAACCAAGTCAAAATCTAAGCTGAATGTGGTTACGGGTAATCCTTGATTTATGACCATTGGTTCATAAATGACTGTTTGAAATTATGACAGCACTAAAAATTGGACTTATGGTCTGTGCCCAAGGCTACAGCAATTGCAGCACCTCCATGTCTCATGATCAGAATTTAAGCACTTGGCAGCCCACTTGCACTTATGACCACAGAGGCCCTTCAGCTCCCCCAACCTGCCTATCTCCCCCCATCTCTGCCCTTTTGGCTACCCTGCACCCTACTTTGTACCCCCAGCTCTGCGGCTGCTACCGTGCCCGGAAAGCCTTAGCTTCATATGACCATCCGCCTTCTCTCCCAGGTCACCACACCAACCCTTCACCTTTTGTGCCCAGCACCTTGCTGCATTTGCTTTCTCATTTTCAGACCTCGCCACTCTGGCAAATATTTCCTACATGTGGCTAAAGCTATGTCTAGGGAGCCACATTGAGCTGGGGAGAGAAGACGTTTCCCATTTAAAAAATAAGGAATGTGGTATAAATTAGGTACTCCCTGACTTGGATTACTTCATAGAGTAATTCCATCGTCAAGTCTTCTCACTAATATTACATTGAACACTTAATAGACTTCAGATCCCTTAGACTTTGATTGCTAGAGTAGCAGCCTGGTATGGCACAACAGTATCACGTGGTTTCTTTAATTTTGGCTTAGGTCTATTCCTGTTAAGAAATTCCAGATTTATTTCCCAAACCATAGTTATGGCTTGGCAGGAGGTATCAGTTCAGTCAGATAGTCTTACCCGGCCATATATATGTACTTAATTGTTACAGATAATGTTAGTTTATGGTACTAAGAAGTTTTGTCTTTTTTCCTGCTGATCTTTACAGCAGAGACGTCTAGTAGGAAGGAGCTCAAAAAGTCAAGATAAGAGCCACAACCATGTGATTAAAGCCCCGTTTTGTAATCTGATGACTTGCATTTCCCCACACAATAATCTTCCCTCTTTCAGGGAATTTGCTATTTGAGGCTTGGGCAAACTAATTCACTCCTTTCCTCTTTCCTTTTTTCTTTCTTTCTTTTCTTTCTTTACTTTAATTTATACCCCGCCCTTCTCCCGAAGGACTCAGGGCGGCTTACAGGCAATAAAAACGGAACTATACAATAAATATCTAAAAACAATTAAAATATATATTAAATAAGCCTGTTATTTTTAGAAAAGTTATAAAATCCCTATTAAAATCCCTATACAATCCCCCCCCTAGGCCAATCCCGCTTGATGGAAAAG
>NW_015386436.1:62247-223965 GCF_001527695.2 Protobothrops mucrosquamatus
CGGAGCACCCACAGGCTTGTAAGCAGCGTGTGCGTGCTCCCAAAACCCGATATGGTCCTCTGCTCCCGCCATATCTGCCCCTCCCACTGACCGTACCTATCACAACACCCTCCCCTGGTCCCCCAACCTCCCCCCTGATCACTTTAGTGCCGTGTCCCCCCGACATGGCATGGGTTGGCCTACCCACCCTACCCCCCCCACACCCCCTAAAAATTTCTCAAAACACCCCACTAATCTTCTAATCCCCCATCCTCCCACGATTCAGTCTTTATATTTCAGATTTTTTTATCCTGATTTAATCTGTAGCCCATGCACTTAGGGAGTCTCTCAGATATTCTGGTCTCACTTTCTGCTTCTCTTCCAAAGTGAGTTTAACATGAAACTTTGCTATTCCTGGGGATGATTATTGGCAGCTATATTTTGGTTGAATGGTGGGAGCAGGAAGCTTATTTTAGAATTTAAAATATGTAATTTATGTAGTCTTTGGAATTAGATTTATTTAAAATGGTTATTTTGAGACATTCCAGGCTATATACTGTATTTATAGAACAGGAGTATCTAAGTAAAATATATGCTGTCTCTGTAGATTCATCAAGAAAATAACAGCTTACTGAGCAACTTGATCAAGCAATCTTACCATGGAAAGATGGAAACAGTTGCTCTTGATGGAGATTCTCCCATGCAAATGCTTCTAGAAATAGGCTTGGATAAAATGAAGAGAGACTATATCAGCTATTTTGTGGGTATGTTGTGGGCCATCCATCCTGATTTTGGGTAGTTGTGTCCAAATGATTTATCTTTTTCTATGTAAAAAACATTAGCATCTTGTCAGCTAATACAAGTTGCTAATATCTGTTTTGGTGGGCAGATGGTGAGCAAATTACGTATCAGACATCAAACTATTGATTTAATTTATAAACTAACAAATAGAGACTTTTTCTGAACAAATTCGATGATCTGACATGGCCGAATCCCTCCCCACAGCCACTTTCAACCTGCCAACCTCTGAACTATGGAAGGTAAAACTCTTTAGCTTTCTCCTAGTTCCAGTTTTTCTTTCATTTTTCCAGATGGTCTCGATAATGCAAACATGGAGGCAAATGTCATTCTCTCCAGCTTCTGGTTTTCTAATTTTGTAGTAAATAAATCAAGGCTTTTAATATTTATTTTGTATGAAATTGTGATACAAATTATGTTTTGTGTTTCAGGCAAAGAACTTGCCATGCGCACTCACTTGGTAAGTCATACTCCCCATTTCCCAAATAATATATAAATAGTCCTCGAGTTACAACCAAAACTGGGATCAGAATTTCCATTGCTAAACAAAGTGGTTGTTAAATGAGTCGCATTCGATTTTATGACCTCTTTTGCCACAGTCTTTAAGTGAATCACATGATTTTAAGTCAATCCAGGTTCCCCCATTGACTGCTTGTTGGAAGCTAGTTAGGAAGGGTGCAACTAACAGTCACATGGACTCTGGAACCCTGCAAGTGTCAATAAAAACCTGCTGGTTGCAAAGGTCACATGACCGTGGAGATGATGCAAAACCCAATCATAAGTCACTTTTTTCCATTGTAACCTTGAACGGTTGCTAAACAAATCACGGACTACCTGTACTTGAGAGTTGAATAGCGACAGATGTCTGGTGTGGAGGGCATTGGGGAGATACTTTCTTGATTTTTGCAGCTGACATAACATTATTTACTCAATGCTTAAGGAAAGTCAGTGTTTGGTTCTGGATTAGGGATNGGGATGCTGTCAATAGCTCCTGATGCTTGTTCTGTGTTATCTCTTTCAAAGGATTACTTCATGTCCACTTCAGTAGATCTTCAGGAACAGGTTCATCGTATTCAGAAACTACATCACGTATTGGAAATTGTGGACAACTGCTTGGATCTTATTAAACTAGAACATGAGAACCTCATCTTTCTGACACAGTAATTGCTTGCCAGCAACTTTCTCTTAAGGAGCAGGAATAAGAGGGTTCCTCGAATAAATGTGATGTTTGGGGTGGTTTTGCTTTACATAGTTGTGCAAAAAGTGCAAGAAAGCAAATTAAAAGCGAAGTAAAAATGGCTGCAAGTTCCATCAGTTGTCAGAGCGGCGACATCCATTGTCACAGCGTTGACAACTTTATTCTTCCCATTATGTCCCTAAAATCACAACACAATGTCCCTAAAATCACAACACAACACAAAATCACAACACAACACAATTCTTCCCATTATGTCCCTAAAATCACAACACAATTTTTGAAGAGAGAGTTATTTCTGATATGTGCTACTTAAAGACCATCTCCAAGAAGTATCAAGTGGGGAATATACTTTGAAATTAAAAATCTGAATGTGAGATCCATTTTCTGCAAGGGTTTAAAGTTCAGAATAATCCCTGAAAATGAGCCTTTCAAACTTAAAAGACTTCTGAATTGTCAGAACAAATATTTTGAGACTTGTGTATCCCTATTTCTCATCAAAGTGAAAATTTAACATGATATAGAATAGAAATGCCTTTGATATGACTGGAAAGTGATCGTGTGTATTGCATTTGATTTAATATAAATATGAAAAATGAAATCAATTTTAGTTTTTGGCCTAGCTTTGCCCACTTGTTTTGATCTGCTTATTCCTTGGCTCATAAAGGATACATTACGGGTTAAGTTCTTGGCTTGGTTATAATTAGTGTATTTTGCTTTTTATTCCGTTCAGTCCAGATTTGTTCTCCTTCCTGGTGGCTGTTAGAGTCACGAGTCTCCACGGTGTTCCCTTCTGTGCTACTTTTGCATGTTCGTCATAGTATCTATATAAATTGCTATTTATAATATGAAATATAAATACCTTTATGTTAAATGTAAATATGATTGTATATATTGAACAGAAATCTGAAGATGCCATTGGTTTTGATTTGCATTGTAACTATATAAGTTGTCTAATATTGTTTTCTGATAATTGATGGTATGGAAATATTTTTGTTTTTGTAGGTCTTGTATCAATTACTATAAAGAAAACCCTCTGAATGAAAAGCAGGCATTTCAGCTACCAGTCAGGACAAGTTTGGTAAAGGAATTTTACCAAAAGTAAGTTAAGTCCTCAGCAAATTAAAGGCCATCCATCAATTGGCACAGAAGCATAATCAATGGCATAGAAACTTGCTCATCAGACAAACGTGGGCAGTAGTTGAAACTTTGGCTTTGAGGAAAGGAGGAGGAGGAGGATGGTCTCCAGGTGACAACCAGCAACCTGAATTGCATTCAGAAGTTAACAGGCTGCCAGTGCTGCTCCCATTATAATGGGGTGGATGTGCAAACCACAAAGTGCTCATGATTACCTGGGCTGTTGCACTAGCTGAAGTTTCCAGTTGGTCTTCCAGGACAGTCCCACTTAGAACATACTATAGTAATCCATCTGTGACAAGATTGTGAGTAAAGTCAAGGAAGGGTCGCCGTTGCTGTACTAGATTGAGTTATTCACATGCCCTCATGGCTACAACTTCCATGTGCTGTTCAAATAGGATTCAAGTTGAATCCCAGGATTCTCCAAGGGGTGACCAGTTCCGTTTGTCAAAGCAAGAGTCAAAGATGAACTATTGTGGGGGAACCACCTGCTAAGGGAGAGGGAGGGAGTAAAAAGACATTCCAGCATGGAGTCGCTCCAGGGGAGGAAACAACAGAGGCCAGACTATGAAAGCCTTTATCTCCAGATTCTCAGGGGTATGCAGTCAGTTTGGCAAGATTCTGATAAACAGGCAATCAGCAATAACCAAACAGTTTTGGCCTATTCACAGAGTTGTTTGGATTCTTTGTGCCTGGCAGCTATCTCTGGACTTAAGCTGGCATCCAGATCCAAGCTATTTTGTCTTGGTAGGATCCAGTCTTTCTCCCTGTTCAAACCTAACAGTCTCCGGGCAGCAAGTGAGAATTTCTACTTGTCTCCTGTCAGTCTACTTTGGAGATATTATTAGTATATTGGTGATGCCTCACTCCACCCTAACGAGTTATCTGTCCCAGTCATTTCATCTGGGTGTTAAATAGTAATGGGGAAAAGACTGCTTGACCTCACCTCACTGTCTCAGCTGACTGGAAGCAGCCTTTGGGGAAGGAAGAGAACCACTGAAGAACAATGCTGCTCATTCCCAGCCTTCACTATCAAAACAGAACAATATCAAAATGAATTCTCATACAATTCCTAGTTAGTCTTTTCAGGCAAGTGAAGTCAGATGCTAACTGAGAGAGTCTTTGAGTTCCAAACTATAATTCCAGAGAATTGCTGTAAGGCATCGCTCTCTCTGGTTAGGGCTCAAGTCTCTCAGCTTTCCTTTGTAGCTACAATATTCAGAGACAGTCTTGAGATCTGACTACCTGCAGGAGACCCTTAGGATTTCCAAATATACGCACCTCTTTAATATCAATTCTTTTTTTTTTTTACAGTGTTCATCCTCAAATATGGAGAGTGGAAATCAGCAGCGGTCAAGGACCAAAAAGGGTGAAAACAATATGGCAGCTGAGCAGCACCCCTCCAGCTGAACATATGCACCCAACCAATGGAGGTGAGGAACTTTTGCTGTCTGAAATCTAGAATTGCATTAGCGTTTACATTTTATTTCTTACAGTTGCTGTTGTAATCAAAGCCTTGTTTTGAAATTTCCTTCTGAAATTTATTGGCAGATCATTTGATGGCATGTAGCATATAATCTTTTGTGGCATTGTGTTTATTCTCTGGCTTCTTATCTATGGATCTTATCTATTTGTTTTGGGTGTTCTATTCTAACGGGGTATCCACAGATCTAGATAAAATTGCATTTTCTGTCTGTGAGAAGAATGCCCTTGTTTTGATTTCCTTTTGGTTAAAATAACTAGAACCCAGAGTTGACCTTCTGTCCTATCTTCTTTTCACGTTTGGGGAAGTTAGTTTCCTGAGTAAGTAGATTCTGACTTCCTTGTTTTGCATAATTTTAATTGGGTTCATAGCTGGGAGACTGTCCAAATCTGAGTCTCATGGGTGTGTTTCCCAGTAGAAATTACTCCCCCTGTAAGCATGAAGGAGCCCTCATAAATAAGCGTCCAATCCAAGGCGGTTAAAATATTTTCTGAGTTTCCCCCCATTTTTGTTACCATTGCCTTTTGTTCTACAGATTCACTGGATGACACCGAGATCTGTGGCAACAAAGAGAAGCATTTTGTCATTCTTTCTGGGTGCTCTCAGGTGGACTTCATCTAAACATAGGCAAATCGTGATTCTTTTATTCACCCAGAAAGAGTTTCATTGTGGTGCTCGCTGCATGCGTTGAACTTCTCTAGCTGAGGACAGGTTGAAGGCAAAAGTGCATTTTAGTGGAGAGCAGAATCTTGAGCTGAAGGATCATGTCTTCTGTTAATACGATGTAGTAGCCGCAGCAAACGTCCCAGTCCTGTGCCGTCCAGGAGCTTGTACTGGCTATGCTGCGTATTATTTCTGGCCAATAAATGCTTTGTCCACGCTGGCGTGGGATGCAAGAGGTTGTCCTTCTCTGGAGGGAAGCCATCAGAACTGTTTTTATCCATAGTATATCTGAATGGGGGAAGCCAGGGGGCATCTGTGAGGAAGTAGGGATAGATTAAAAGATGATCATCAGCTGGCTGTAAAAATGAATTAATCAGGCATACCTGATTTCCAAAAATCTCAGTCTCCAAACGTGGAAACTTTAAGACTTCTCCATGCTGGCTGGGGAATTATGGGAGTTGAAGCCCACAAGTTGCCAAATTTGGAGACCCTGATTACTAGCTTCTAATCCAGTACCTTTGAAAGGTCTTCTTAATAAATGGCCCAGAAAAAGGTGAGCCTCCTGCCAAGTTACTCAGTTATTCCTGCCAATTATTCAGTTCAAAATTCAGACTGATGGAGTTCTACAAATTTGTGGAACTTTGCAACGTAGAAATAATTTCGGAAGCCTGTCACAGAGTTGGAATGCAGACCTCTTTATCCCTTCTCTTGAGAAAGGGAATTTGAAAGACACGATACCAACAGCTCCAATGCCCTCAGACTAGCTAACTTTGTTGTAGGCTGAAGAATTGGGTTAGGATGAAGCTTTCAGCTCTGCTGTTGGCTTCTTTTTAGTTATTACTTTTTAATATTTCAGAAGGGTCATTTATATACGTCTTTGCTGACCTCGAGAATAATTTTGGGCTGCACAAGACAAGCTAGAGATCCGCCAAAGAAAGGTTGATGGTCATACAAAGTCCTAGTTCAGAAAAAGAACTTATAAACTTCTTTCTCTAATTCTATCACTGGAGAGTGCTCTTCCACTCATCCCTCCTCTGTCTAGTTGTTGAATTCCATGTAGACCAGCATATTAGCATAAAATAAATATAAGGTCTATGTAAACCAGGGTTTTTCAACCTTAGCAATTCTAAGATGTGTGGACTACAACTCCCAGAATTGCCCAGCCAGCCATACTGTTGTGCACATTGAATTGCAAGATTGAGAAGCACAGGTATAAACCCTTGGAATTGAATTAATGGATCCAATATTGATTGAAAAGCTGATTTGAGTTGGCTAGCCATGAGATGCCTGGTGAAGGAAAGGTGGCCACCCCTGTAAAGGAGGGTATTTTGGTAGTGGTGTCTTCCATTGTTTCAGTGGGTCTTATTGACTATTGCTTTCATGTTCTCTGTTCAGAATACTGAACTTTTATTATTAGTGCTTTGAAGAAGCAGTCTGATTTTAGTTCATCTAATAGGAAACAATTTATTCTTTCTGCACTCTAAGATATTCTTAACCATTTTCTGCAACACTACATTTAGAAGCCTCAACTTTTTTGAATTCCCCATTCCTGATGGTGAGGTTATGCAAAAGGTTCTGTGCACAGAACAGGCAGTCTGGACCCAAAGTGGACATGCCTCTAGGTCAGGGGTAGGCAACCTTAGCTCTTTTATGACTCGTGGACTTCAACTCCCAGAATTCCTGAACCAGCATGGCTCAGCTTGGAAACCTCTCCCTTTTCCCTCAGCGTGGCTGGCTCAGGAATTCTGGGAGTTGAAGTCCACGAGTCATAAAAGAGCCAAGGTTGCCTACCCCTGCTCTAGGTTGAGAAGAAAGGAGGTCAATTGAGGTAATAGTATGGAGAACAGGTCAAGGAAAGAAGAGCAGGTAGATCAAAATTTTCAGCAAAATGTCACATAGGCAAACTATATATGCAAGTTGCAACTTGAACTTTGGACCAAAATGTGTGTGCTAGGCTGAAGGTTTTAGGGTGGGAGGGAGAGGGGCAAGAAAGTCAAGGACACAAGCAGTGATGGTCACTAAGGAGAGGAGGAGGAGGAGAAGATTAATGAGCAGGCTGGTCTACAGGCCAGAGAAGAGCCGACTGATGGAAAGCCCACCATCTTTGACCAAGAGACCTTCCAGATTTTTGTTTGAGCCAAATCCTGGGGTCAAGAAAATGTTCCACGTTCTGATTCTATCGCGCTGCAGGAATATGATTTTGGTAGCATTCCTGAGACCCCGTGCCTTTGAATTTGGTAGGAAACTACATTTTTGTGCACAGCCATAATGATGAAGATGGTTTTTAATAGCTTTGGAATTGTTGGGAATTTTAGTACTGCCTCATTGAAATGTATTTTATAAGCCACCAAGGATTGGGTGGCATATATATTTGCTAAATAAACATATATAGCTTCTCTCTTCTCTGGCGTTCCATGTTGTGTATAATTAAGTGTGTCCTCACAGGACTTTGCTCAGCAGTTTCCACTAACATGTCTAGGTATGGGGAATTCTCTGAAAGTGGTGCAGGGCTGTAGGTCACTTAATAATAAGCAGTGCCTCAAAATGAGAGACCACTTTTGTTCTGCCACTAGGAGTATCACTAATGGAACCTTCATTAAACCAAGTTTTTGGAGGCTAATTTTTCATAGAATTGGAACTATCATTGAAGCCCTGGCACCGAGTACAACTGCTGACTTCTGCAGATTGTGTAGCCTGCACTTGAATCCATCTCTGATACCTGCCTTGGATGCTTGCACCATCCAGCTGCTCTTAACTGTTAAGTTTCTCTCAACACTCAGAAAAATGCTGTCGTATCTCTTTCCTTTTCAGTCTTCTCAAGGCTAAATGGATTTAGTCTCCTTGTACAATTTTGTGTCTAGTTCCCCAAGCAACTTGGTATATCAACCTCCGGGCTGCGGAGTGATACCAGTCAGTGGCCTGTTAGCAACCAAGCCGCACAAGCAGGCGAGCAAGTGAAGCTTCATTTGTGCATGCATGGGATCTAGGTTGCATGCAAAATCACACACACACACACACGTCTGAAAAATTTTCTTCCACAAAACTGATCTCTGGTGCCAGAAAGGTTGGGGACTGCTGTCGTATATGAATCAATTTAATATCTGGGTCCTTAAAGCATGTGACACAGAACTGGGTAGGACTGAGCTGGAATCCATCAATGCAAAATGTTTGAATTCTACCACCCTTTTGCAGGCAGTAGTTTTATTGCTGACAGGCTAAAATTGTTTGCCATTATCATGCTGCTGCCAGATAGTCAGCTTATAATTGATTACAGTTAAAGATCTGCCAGAGCTTGGAATTCCTGTTCTTATACTCTTGTGTTTGGTTTCAGTTGCCTGAGTGAAAGATTTAAACATTATCTTTGGTCTCTTTTTCTAACCTGCCCAGATTGTTTCAAATTTTACTTCGGTCTTCTAAAGTAGTAGCTGTCCCTCCTAATTTTGCAACCTCTGCATCTTGCTTTCCTGAAATTTATGGTGACTGTTATTGGAGTGGTATGAGCCAAAGATTTCTGACTACAGAAACCCCCCTACCGACCCCATTATATGGTTTTATTTTAGTTAGTCCATCAGTTTTTGATAAATAAAGAGCAGAGGTCCTGCTTGCTAGCTCCTGTTAACAGATGCTACGTTTATGCCTATTGAAAAACAGCTCCTGGGGACAACCATAACTGCCCTTGATGGATGCTTCCTTTCCCACCGAAGGAAAGCCGTCAAAAGCTCAGAAGCTCCTCACTGCTCTGAGTAACAAAAAGCAGATGAGAGATGCAGCAAAAATGGCCTCTCATCTTTTATTAATGAAGTTAAGGTAATTCAAGGAAAACCTGAGCATTTCTGAATCCTATTGGGATGTGATTTCTATAGAGATTCCTTTTACTGTGATGGTGATCCAGCCAAATCGTGGAGTTGGGAACAATCCACTTTTGGGAAGTACCCCTTAACCAAAAATATCAAGCAATTTCAAGCTTTTGCTTGCAAAAGTAATATATCTTATTTTGAAACCTCCACGGGTTTTTTCCCCCTTTATTTTACATTTTATGCTTACCTTGCCATTAATTCAAAAATCACCGGGAGCCTATGTATGTATATATACATATATCATGCTGACTGGGGAATTCTGGGAGTTGAAGTCCAAAGGTCTTAAAGTTACCAAGGTTGGACACCCCTGATATACACATTTAAAATTTAAGCTGTTTCTCTTATGCTCAAGCAGGCTTGAATATAAAGTATATTTAAGAAAATCCTGTGTAGACTTCGGCAACAATTTGCAGCATACTCAGTCCTGACCAAATCTACAGCATCCTCTTGTTGCTGCTGTGCCATCCACTTTTCTACTCTAGGAAAACCAATTACTTCTCCCTGTGAGAGGAAGTTTATATATGCCTATAGTATATGTGCAAATGCTCACACGTAAATAAACCTAAAAATAAATCCATAGAAAGTAATGTTGATATCAGTGGTGGGATTCAGATAGGTGAACAACCAGTTCTCTGTGTGGATGCCACTTCTGGAAGGCCATTCTGGGTCTGGACAACAAAAAATTAGCTACCGGTTCTGCTGAACAGGTGCGAACTGGCTGAATCCCACCACTGGTTGATATATACTAATTTATTTTTATATAGGTAATAAATTAAAACGCAAAGAGGTTATGTAAGAGGTTGCTGTTTTGACATTCATCGGAAACTTGTAGAAATAGTTATTTTCATTCAAGTGACTAGAGAAATAAATGCTGGAATCTTGCATTCTCTCCTTGAAAAAAAGCCCTCAAATAACTAGGAAAAGAGAAGGGAGGGAGGGAGAGAGGAAGGAAGAGAAAGAGGCAGGAAAGAAGACAGAGGGAGGGAGGGAAGAAAGAGAAAGAAAAGAAAGAAAGAGAGAGAGAGAGAGAGAGAGGCGGGGGGAAGAGTAAGGAAAACTTTTCTACTGAGATTTGAACCAGCATCCTGTTTACTAGCCAAGCAAAACTTTTAGCCACTGTGTTAGTTTAATATTGCCGGTAGGTTAGCATCATAGAAACTCTTGAATTAGAACAACTCTTGTTTCAGATGATATATGCGATATTTTGTCCTCTGCAAAGCAGCCAAGCACATGATGCAACATGAAATAAATTTGCAACGGTGTGTGAATGAATCAGCTGACATCCATTCTATCCTCCCAAATGGGCTACTGCCTTATCCTGATGCCAAAGCAACTATTCAGTGTAAAGTTCTACATATAGCAGAGTGGCCAACTATGGTCCTTTTATGACCTGTAGATTTCAACTCTGGGTGGCTCAGGAATTCTGGGAGTTGAAGTCCACAGGTTTTATAGAGGCCATAGTTGCCCATTCCTGACACAGACTAGTGCTTTGATTTTCCTGTGTGCAGATTTCTGGAAATGGGAATGGTGGTGGTGGAGGTGGGCCCAAAACCCTGCTCTTTTTATGCACATTTGATCACAACTGCCATCTTGGATTTTTTTGAGTCCCCCTGAAGATGCTCTTGGAAACAGCTCCGGTTGCAGGATAGAATAACAAGAGTTGGAAGTCCCTTGGAGGTCTTGTAGTTTTGAAAGTGGAATGCTTGACTGGGGCCACAAGATGGCAGCACCAGAACATTTATCAGGGTGCGCCCTGTTGAGTCTCTGCAGCCAAAAATAACTGTTTTATGGTCATTTAGATATTTTTCCATGCATTTTGGATGGATGATAGTCTATTTGATGGAGGCAAGGACTCTAGTCCTGAAAATGGAATGTACACAAGCTGCCTGTAGTGGGTGAGCATTCACATAGCGCTTAATGTGGCCCAGATGTTCTTCCTTGGTTAAGCAGGTTAACCCGTGCGGTAAGAAATGTTAGATCCTGCATAATAAAGAAACAATGTTAAGGCTCATTAATTGTGGAGCTGTTGCATCCCCTGAAAACAATCTTTGTGATTTGTTGTGTCAGCGATAGGCAGCTTAAAGATGGCTGTAATCCAGAGTGGATGAAAATCCCAAAGCTGATATTTTAAATTTCTGTAGTTAGGTTTGCCTTCAATTACTCTTCTTTTAAAAAAAGAAAAAGGGAGAGTAGAACCATCAAGAGAAATTAGTTGACAGCTCCATTTGGCATCCTTCTCTTTATCCTTTTGGAGCTTCTGAGGCTTCAGTTCACATTTGTAAACAGCAAGTAAATGTGTAAAAGCGGCTGGTTTTAAAAATAGAAGTCCTTAGAAGTGAACAATAATTTATTAACTTGGAGCCTGGGAGAGGGCTTAAGGCAAGATACCAGTGGGCTACCGGCACCAATTAACCAGAGCTGTATATTTAGTCTGTAATCAAGCTATTAATTGGTTAATCACACTTGGTAATCAACAGATACTTTGAGGCTTAGTTGGTATCACTGACATCGACACAATGCCCCAGGCAACGATTCAGCACTCAGCCAGCCCCTTCCTCTATTTTCTCCAACAAAGTAGACTTTAAAACATGAGCATTCGGTGCAGCTATAGCAAAATTGGACGCAAATTCACAACCCTGTATTTTCTTTTCCTTAAGGATTGGATTTCGATGTTGAGCTTTTGGTCTTAATTCTTTTCTGCACCTGATAGAATCATACAGGCATTGATATTACACAGACATCTCTAAGTTGCTTGCCCACAGTTAAAATACAACCAAATAAAATAACGCCCCCCCCCCCAATAGGAAATAATAAAATAGGCTGTTGGTTGGAAGGGACCATGGAGGTCTTCTAATCCAACACCCTGCTCAGGCAGGAGACCCTATACCATTTCACACAGATGACTGTCCAGTCTGTTCTTGAAAGCCTCCAGTGATGGAGCACCCACAGTTTCTGAAGGTAAGCTGTTCCACTGGTTAATTGTTCTCACCACCAGGAAATTTCTCCTTAATTCTAGGTTGCTTTTCTTCTTGGTTAGTTTCCATCCATTGTTTCTTGTGCTGCCCTCTGGTGCTTTGGAAAATAAGTTGACCCCCACTTCTTTGTTGGAACACTGCTATCATGTCACCCGGAGTCCTTCTTTTTAATATGCATTTTGGAAGGCTACTGTCTTTGGTGAGTTACTTATAAAATAAGGTGGTGTAAGAATGTAATAATTAAATAAAATATAAATAAAGTGGATAGGATGCACTTTGCTGAGTAGGAGAGAAATGTTATTTGGTGTCACTTATTTTGAGACATAACCAGTAGTTTTTGTTTAGTGACTACCTTGGACAGTGATGAAACAATAACTTTATAAACAATTCTGGCATTTATGAGCTTTGCAGGTCTGTAAAGTCAAGCTGAAATCAGACAATAAGCACAGGCATGATTTCACTTATTGACCACTTCACCTCATGATCAAGTTGCTGAACTCAATGGTGGTTGTTAAATGAGGATTACCTGTATTCATTTTGCAATGATCTGTTTAATATGCAGGAATTATCCCAAATTCATGGTATAAGCCACAGAGTCCTTCATAAAATCCAAGAGTTAGTTACATTATTGAGCCTACTAAGACTTGCTCAGTGTAGGAATCCAGATTAAATTTTCCAAAACACCTAAAGACAGGACAAGAAACAACTAATGGAAACTCATCAAGGAGAGAAGCAACCTGGAAATAAGGAGAAACTTCCTAACATTGAGAACAATTAACCAGTGGAATGACTTCCCTCCAGAAGTTGTGGGTGCCAAACACTGGAGGCTGTTAAGACGAGACTGGACAGCCAGCTGTCTGAAATGGTATAGGGCCTCCTGCTTGAGCAAGGGATTGGACTAGAAGACCTCCAAGGTCCCTTCCAGCTCCATTCTAAAATAGAAAATAAATTATCCTGCACAGAGAGCTCTCTAATGAAGAACTTCATTTGGGCAACTGATTGTCATCCTAAGAAGTTTTTTCTAACATTGCATTGGAATCTGTCTTCCTGTCATTTAAATCCATAGTTTTGTGTCCTCAACACTGGAATCAGGAGAAAACAGTTCTTGGCGTCTTTCTGTGAGATATTTGCAGGCTATCATAATCCCTCTCAGTGCAGGGATTATGAACTTCCTGTTTTCAGAGATGGGAAGGAGACACCATTTCCTGTCTCCTTGGAAAGTAGGCATCGTGTGATGCCAACGTTGACATTTCATTCTGTCCCAGACGTCATTCTTGAACTTAAAAAGAAATCATTTACATCTGGCCTAGTTTTTGGACTTCGCTGCTTCCTTATCGCCACTTCTTTAAAGCTTCTTGCCTGATGAAGAATTCTGGTGAACTCCAAAGCTTGCATATCTTTTGAGGACTCCCTCACCCATCCTCATTCTTCTTTATGCCAAATTTGCAGCATTATCGATGGCTTCAAGCCAGAGCAGCTTATAGTGGGGCTTATTTGGGTTCCAGATGAATTTGGGAAATAAAGTTGGTGCTAGAAGCTTTCTAACTGTGAAAAATAATGTTGCGTGCCTCCTCATGTCCTCTGTTGCTTTATCATAGGTGTGGGAATGTTCCTGGAAGGGATAAACAAAGAATGCCTGGTGTATTCACAAGTGTATATACAGTAATCCCAGCAGGGTCACCCAAGGCATAAAAGCTATCCCTGCTATACATCTGAGGCAAGTAGGAAAAGGGGAAGAGAAGAAGAGAATGACCACCAGCAAGGTGGACAGACTGAGTTATATAACAGAATAACAGAGTTGGAGGGGACTCGGACACCTAGATCCCTTTTCACAGTCTGTTGAAATCCACCTGGATCTTGAGCCTATCTTCTGGTGTATTGGCTATTCCTGTCAGTGTAGGGTTGTCTGCAAATGTGATGTGTTCCCCTTCTATTCTCTTACCTAAATAGCCTTAGGAAGATTGTTGAACAAATATCAGCAATGGGTGCACCATTGGCAGAATTGGAGGCAAATTAACCTGGAGAAAGTCTGTCTCTGCGGGTATTTAAAACTGAGGTTGTTTAAAACCAATCAGTCAATCAACCAATGCAAAGACCCAGCTCCCTTGAGGAGACCATAGTGCTGGGAAGAGTGGAAGGAAAGAGAAGAGGATGATGGGGAGAAAGGGGGAAAGATGGACTCAGAGAAGCGATGGGGTCATTGTTGGAAGATTTGAACAGCCAAGGTGTGAAGAGATGGTCCTGGAAGTCTTTAAGAGTCAACACTGACTTGGTAGTACATAATCAATCCGTGTTAAAATGATCAGCTTTCTATTTCATTTTATTAAAAATTTAAAAGGATTGAATCTTTACGAAGACAAAACCAGGTAGGATATCCAGCCTGCCCCCAGGAGTACCTGCAGACAGTCCCATGCCACAACCACCTCTCCCACACAATGAGACCCCGTTTGCATTCTCCCACCCCCAACATTTCTTGTGTAAAGGGCAGCACCCCAAATATCTAAATAATTGGATTAATGATAGAAAGGAAACTTAATGCTGACAATTCTTTCCAGCAGAGGGGGGAAATGCTCTTATGTTCTTTTATTTTTACAGAATGGCTGTATGACAATTCCTCCTTGTATGTTGCATATTTTAGTTTTATTTGGGTTTTTTTAAGAGAGAGAGAGAGAGAGAGAGAGAGAGAGAGAGAGAGAGAGAGATCATCAAAACATAAAACAAAACCCAGAACAATTCCATTCTTAATAGCTAAAAAGAAGAAGAAGTCATGTTTATTTCAAACCAGTCCCCTGCCCAGTTTTGCAAAATAAAACTGGATAAAAATAAACAGCTAGAATAAGCAGAAATGGCGTTTTTTGAAAAGGGAAAACAATGAACACTGAAAGAGAGTCCCAGCCAAGGCAGAGGCAGCTCTATCTCCATTTCCCTTTGAACTTAACAGCTCCAGACTCTTGTCTCCATGCGGTGAATTCCTGTTTGCCTGATTCATTACCAAGGTGAACTTATCAACAAATTGCAACTTGCATGCCCATCACGGCTCTCCGCAGGATGGTTGAGTCCTGCCAGCTCTGCCTACTGCAGGGCACAAGCAGAGGCCCTTGCCAGCCTCAAGGGCGGCCTTGCATTTAGACCTGGACATTTCCCCCAAATGTGTCCCTTCACACAGGTGGGTGTGCCCCAAGCTTTAAACCCTGGTTTGATTCAGTCTGCTTTGTTGAATGGACCAGGATGGGGTGGGTTTCCATCACAAGTTTTTTGGGATCATAATTTGCAAACCACAAAGGTAGAGGTTAAAAAGCATCACAGTGGCAATGTTGATACAACACTGAACTGAGCCCAAAATTTCTGTTGCTAAGCGAGACAGTTGTTAAGTGAGTTTTGCCCCATTTTATGACCTTTCTTGCCACAGTTGTTAAGTGAATCACTGCAGTTGTTAAGTTAGTAATGTGGTTCTTAAGTGAATCTGGCTTCCCCATTGATTTTGCTTGTCAAAAAGTTGCAAAATCACATGACCCTGAGACACTCCGACCATCATAAATATGAGCCAGTTGTCAAGCATCCAAATGTAAATCATGTGATCGTAAGGATGCTGCAATGGTCATGTGAAAAACGGTCATAAGTTCTGTTGTAACTTTGAGCGATCACTAAAAAAACTAGTAAATTGAGGATTACAGTATTGCCGTTGGCCCATGTCCTGGGGCTGTCCGAGTGTGTGTGTGTTTCTGTTTGCGTGTGCCTGAACCCTTTTCTGAGACTGGGCGAGCGCATTCCAGGCTGCATTTGATGCTTCGCCTCGGCTGCCTCTTTTCTAAACAATTCTGCTTTGAAAGGGAAAAAGCTGCAGCCAGTGTGTCTGATTCCTTCGTCTGTATAACATCCGATCGGCCACATTATCGGGCCTTACTGGGACTTATCAACAGACGGAGTTAAACAAGTTCGTGTTTATCTGGGAGAAGCAGTTTCAATTGCACTGGGGACAAAGAACTCGCTGGCACCAAGCAAATCTCTCGCTGGCATGGGAAAGGGACGGGAGGGCCCCAGCAAAGTGGTGCCGTGCAGAGAAGGTCACCAAGAAGCAGGGCTGCGTTCCCACCACACACCCCGGTCTCGGGGGCAGGCGGATCTGAGAAAGGGGGCTGCAGAGGCCTCTTGCAAGAACCAAGAACCCAGAAGCACTTTTTCAAAAGGCACCTGGACTTGTTTTGTTATTTGAAGACGTTTCACTTCTCATCCAAGAAACTTCTTCAGTTCTGATTTAAATCCTTCCATTCTCCACCATTCAGTCAGAACTGAAGAGGCTTCTTCTTGGATGAGAAGTGAAACGTCTTCAAGGAAAAGTCCAGTTGCCTTTTGGAAAAGTACCTTTGGGACAACCCTGACCTGGATGACTGAGAATCTCCAAAGACAGAAGGCCTGGAGGATTGGGTGATCCTCAGCCCAAGGGGGGTCTTAGTGAGGCCCTGGAGGTGCCTCCCTTGGCTTTCCTCCAGGTGCACGTGGCCTATGAAATCCCTGCAGGCTCTCTCGAATGGGGAGAGTTCACCCATCCAGAGTGGCCGCTGGTGTCATTTTTATGTCGCAGGGAGCAAAAGGGCTAAACACGCAGGGTGGGAATCACATTAGCTCTGTTGAATTAAGATGAATTGAATGACAGGTCTGGTCTGGGGTGACTGTGAAAGGAGCCACAGGGTCAGCGGCTGCTTTGGGACAGCCTGAAGCTGGGGGGGAGGGGGCAGCAGGCGGAAGGCCATATTGGCTTGATCGGGCAGCGCTGTTAAGGAGGGCAGACAGAAATGACACAAGCATTGGGCACCACATGTGGATTTTTCAGGTAGCAGAGATCAGCAGCTTAAATCATCCCCTTCTCTTTCCCTCCCTCCCTCCCTCCCTCCCTCCTTCCTTCCTTCCTAATTTATATATTTTATATATATACTGTATTTGAGAGTGTATTTGCTATTTCTAAGGCAGCATCACATCTTGGTCTATCCTTGCAGATTTCTTTTTCCCCAACTGGTTTGGTTTAGACTTCCCATTGTTAGGTGTTTTGCAAATCAAAGTTTATGTTTCAGTATTATGCATTTACGCAACCAATAATGGTTCAACAAATCATTGTTGAAGCAAACCATGGCTTACTCTGAAGTATGAGCCCAGGGAAATCCCTAATCTTCTTGCTCGTTTTTTATATCTCAGCTCCAGAGAAAAGGAGAAAAGTTCCTGGCTCAGCTGCACCACCTGAGATTTCAGAGATGTTTATTCCTTTAAAGATGCAATGCAACTTGATCTAGCCAGTGCTTTTCAACTTCAACAACTTTAAGATGCGTGGACTTCAACTCCCAGAATTCCCCAGCCTGTATAGAGAGGATAGGGCAGGCTGAAGAGAGGGAGGAAGGAAAGGAAAGGGAAGAAGGAAGGAAGGAAGAGAGAGAGAGGGAGGGAGGGAGGGGACCAACAGATCTGTGGGCTTCCCTAAGGCCTGATTCTGCCACCTTCCAGATTCTCCAAAGGCATCTAAGAGGCGGCTGCAAATCCTGATTCCGGCATGGCTCTTGCCCTGCCCGTCTGCTTTTTTCACTTTCTCTCTGGTTCCCTCACCACCACCCCTCCCGCCAATTCCAAGCCTGGCCTGAAGATGCTTTTTCTCAGAGGAAGAGCTTGGTAATTCCAAAGGGGAACCAAAACAAACAAGTCCCATCCCTTGCTAATCTTATTTCCTCTGGCACTGCATAGATTTGGGGGGGGGGGCAGGCTTGGCCCTTGTCCAAAGCCTCAGATTAATTCGGTGCAGAAGGAGGTGGCTCCAGAGATCCTGGGGGGAGGGGCTCGAGAAGGAGGGGTGCAAAAGCACGGAAGGGAAGATGCTCCGCTAGGCGCCTTTTCCTTTTCTTGCAGGGAAGCCAGTGGGGGCCCAGAGCAGATAAGGCTGCAGCTCCTTTCCTAAGTGGGCAGAAGAAGGGAAGGGGGGGTTCACACGTGCTCTGGAGGGTTTCTGGCTAAGGCAGTTGGAAGGGGCCCACTCTCCGGCCCCAGGAGGGCTTCCTGAACTCCTGGTTTTTGGAGATGGACAGGAAAAACCCTCTTCATATCTTATCGTTCTGGCCGGGTTGTTTGCACAGCCTGAGGCTGGAGACAGGACATTGACCTTAGGGGAGGGGGCTGAAGTCAAGGCGGGAGGTGGGAGAGGGCAGCATCATGCACACGCATGGCTGGCTGGCAGGGGAAGCTTGCACACAGAGGAGGAGGAGGACCTCCAAAGGTCATGCAGAAGGTTCTCTATGGCTACAACACTGGATGCGTATTGTATGAGAAGGGCCAGGATGCTGGTTAGCCTTAATACAGATTAGTCCTCAATTTACAACCACAATTGACCCAAGTGAGATAGTTGTTAAGTGATTTTTGCCCCATTTTATGACCTTTCTTGCCACAGTTGTTAAGTTGGAGGGCCCGCAGGTCAAAAAAGTCAAGATGGCAGCTGTGGCTTTGCGATCAAAGCCCCGCTCCTTTTGACACGGTTTGTAATGCAGGTTTAAAAAGGGGTGGGGCTTTGATCAGGCAGTGGCAGCCGCCATTTTGAATTTTTTGACACACAAACACACACACACACAGCGCCACAGATCCCCTGTGCAAGAACTGGATAGCATTACCATTGATTGAAAGTCACCCAGAGTGTGAGTGTGGTTGTAAACGATTCCCTTCGGCTGCAGAGCAACCCAACCCTTTACTCTGGGGATGAAGGCCATCCCTGATGGCTGGGGACAGAATTTCCATTGCTAAGCAAGACAGCTGTTTGATGAGTTGTGTCTAATTCTGTTTGGTCTCGCTCAGCATGTGTGAACAGTTCAGTGATTTCGGTGAGGTCTGTTTCCAGGAAGCTTTGCCCTGTGGAACCTTCTCTGGGCGCCTCAGAAGTTGCCCTCCTCCAATTTCAGACCATCGTCCCCACTACGGATGTGTCTACCAGGGACCCCAGGAAGAACGGGGCGCTGGGAATGGCATGCTTTGATTACAGTTTGTGGCTTCTATCTGGATTGTTGTTGTCTCCTGCCCAAACTGGTCCATGCATGGATGAAGGAAGAGCAACAGAGGAAGGAAGGAAAACCAACCGGGGATTGGCCCAGAATCTGACTATGCAAACTTTATTCCTCTTAAATGGCCTTGTCTGCATATAACTCTGGCCCCAACATTTTCTACCAGGACCTCTGGAGGTGGCTCCAACTGGCCCCTGGCCAGGATGGAGACAGGATTAAGAAGTTCTTAACTAGAACTGTATTGAAGCTGGATTCCCCCCCCCCTGTTTTGATACCATTTACGGGGACTCTCAAGCAAGTAAATTCTACTTGGCTTCGTTCTCCATCACCTCTTCATCCTCTTTAGATTATGACTGTTATTTTTACTTTCGTTGCTAGACACCAACTTTCCAGCCCCCCTGAGCAGTCAGCGGCCAATCTTAGAGTGGTCGGTCTTAAACAAACAAGCAAAACCTTCAAAGGAAATGTTCAGCTGGAAATTGCTGACTTGCAGTTTTTTTTGAAAAAGTGAGGGTTTGCTTCTTCTTTTTTTCAGATGGTCTGAATTAAGATAATGACTTTGCATCTCACTATTGGTGGAACTTGGTTTCAACCACAGGATGTTTGCAGAGGCTTCAGTGGAATGGGTCCGTGAAGGATGATTGCACACACTTACTCCAGGCTTCTCCTGGTAGAGGCAAAATTTAAAAGACAACTGAATGCAGTAACAGGCAATAATAAACAAAATGGTAATGACCACCACTTTATAAATAGATATTGAGACTTTGGAAAAAGTGCAGAAAAGAGCAACAAAGATGATTAGGGGTGTGGAGGACATAACACAAAGAATGGTTGCAGGAATTGGGTATGTCTAGTCTAATGAAAAGAAGGACTAGGGGGGACATGATAGCAGACTTCCAGTATTTGAGGGGTGCCACAGAGAAAAGGGAGTCAAGCTATTCTCCAAAGCACCAGAAAGCAGGGCAAGAAACAACGGATCATGGAAACTAATCAAGGAGAGAAGCAACCTAGAACTAAGGAAAACTTTCCTGATGGTGAGAACAATTAACCAGTGTAACGGCTTGCCTTCAGAAGCTGTGAATGCTTCCAACACTGGAAATTTTTAAGAAGAGATTGGACAATGTCCAGAATGGTATACGATATAACCCCCTTGGGCGGGGGGGTTGGACTAGAAGACCTCCATGGTCCCTTCCAGCCCTATGATTCTATGTTATATGATTCTATTGAAGTTTAGTTTTTGACCTGGCCCTGTGCACATTTTACAACACAAAAATGCTTTCTACCCGCTTTATTGTAAATGAATTTGTCAAATACAGGTAGTCCTTGACTTACGACCACAATTGACCCCAAATTTTCTGCTATTGAGACATTTGCTAAGTGAGTTTTGCCTCATGACCTTTTATGACCTTTCTTGTCAGTTGTCAAGCAAATCACTGCAGCAGTTAAATTAGTAACACGGTCGTTAAGTGAATCTGGCTTCCTCATTGACTTTGCTGGTCAGAAGGTCACAAAAGGGGATCACGTGACACTGCAACTGTCATGAATATGAACCAGTTGCCAAGCGCCTAAATTTTGATCACGTGACCGTGGGGATGCTGCAATGGTAGGAAGTGTGAAAATGGTCATAAGTCACATTTTTCAGTGCTATTGTTACTCTGAACGGTCACTACACGAACAGTTGTAAGTTGAAGACTACCTGTAGTTGTTTCATTTCCAATTTAATTAACTGCTTATTTTCCTCTCCTATTATATGTGTGTGTGTGTGTGTGTCTGTATTTGTATGTACACCCAACCACTTGAGAATAACTCCTCACAAAGGTTTTTGTTACAATAACTGTGTTAGCCTTAAAAGCATCACAGGACCCTTGGTTCATTTGAGGGTAAACAAAGGCATAAAAGGAAACTGTTTAGGCTGGGAATCATGGGAAGTGTAGTCACCATGCACCAGCAGATTGGGAATGTCAGATTTATTTAATTTATTTTATTAAATTTAATAAACTCACACATAGCTAACCCTGGCTCTCTGTAACTCGGGGGTGTTAAACTGCCGGCCCAAGGGCCGGATGCGTCATGCCAAAAATGCGCCCACCCCATTGCTGGCAATGGGAACAAAGTCACGATACGTCACGTCACGAGTTTGACACCTGTGCTGTAACTGACTGTGTTTCTCAATTTTATAAGGATTTATCTGCCACTCCAATCATGACCAACTCAGAGGATATAAAATTCCTCCTTCGTTACTCAGATTAAAACAAAATAAAAAGAACAATTACCAACCCAGAGGCATCAAAAATCACCATATATAATCCCTGGGAATCGTTGCAAGCCACCTCCGCACCCCAAATTGAAGCCATTTCTCCTAACGGAAGGAGAAACATCTCATCCAACTTCCCAGGGGTGGGGCTTTGCTTGGGTTACCATCTTCACTTTTTTGACCCTCCACAACTCCCAATCAGGCGTCCTCCTGTGACACCCCCCCCCTTCTCTGGCCATAGCAAAGTGCTCTCTGAAGTTTCCATCTGCAGCCCCTCAATCAATGTGGATATTTCCCTCAACCCATCCAGCCCTCTTTTCCCACCTGGCCTGGCCTCCCTTCTCTCTTTGCCGTATCTCAGATCCGTCCTGTGGTCTTTGATGGTGGGGACCTCAGCCAAGGGGTCCTTTGCCCACTGGCCTCCATCAGAGCTCCGCTTGTTTGTGTATTCAGCACAGTTGCCTTTATTGCCGGTCCCATCCTGACGCTGGGTTTTTCCTGTTTCAGATTCTGACTTCTGATTTTCCCTCTTCTTGTTTGTTTTTCCCCCTCTCTTTTCTTCCCTGTTGTTTCCAAATTTACTCCTCATTCCCCAGATGGATTTGGACTCTGTGTGTGTGTGTGTGTGACCTTTCCATTGTGACCCTTAGGATGGTTCAGCCTGTCTTTCCTGGACCCTTTGCAAATCCTGCTCCTGAAGACTGTTTTGCAAGGTCAGTTTGGGAAAAAAAGTTTGCCTTACAGAATGGGATGATGCTCTGCACAGGACTTTGGCAGCATTACTAACCTCCTGCCCCCCCCCCCCCCAACAGAAAAGAGAAAAAGAAGATTAAGGGCCTGGAGACGGTTGCAGGAATTGGGTATGTTTAAAGCAGGGGTCTTCAAACCTGGCCCTTTTATGACTTGTGGACTTCAACTTCCAGAATTCCTCAGCCAGCGTGCCACAAATCGTAAAAGGGCCAAGTTTGAAGATCCCTGGTTTAAAGTGTGCATGTATGTTGTGTTGGCTTTAAACCTAAGAATACACTAAGGCAGAAGCTTGTCCACCCCAAGGATAAAACACCCAGACACAAACTGAGCAACCTGGTATATGCAGTACAGTGCAGGTCTGTACAATGGGGAAACTAAACACCGACTTCATAAACGCATGGCACAACATAGGAGAACAAACCCATCAGCACAAGATTCAGTATCTGCATTTGAAAGACAAAGGCCACTCTTTTGAAGACAGCAAACTCCACATTTTGGGCAGAGAGGACTGCTGATTTGAGAGGGGTCAAAGAGGCCATCTAGGTCCAAAGTGAACAGCCCTCTCTGAACAGAGGAGGAGGGATCCGACATCTATCTCCAGTCTACAACACAGTCCTTTCAGCAAGTCCAAGAAGGCGCCACACCCATTTGCACTACTCAGTTAACCTTGACGACACAGAAAAGCCTCCAAGGGGCCTCAACAAAGCTCTAAAACAATGCAAATGGACAGCTGTCTGCAAGGAGTATATAAATCCTTCCATTCCCCTCCATCCAGTTAGAGCTGAAGAAGCTTCTTGGATGAGAACCGAAACATCTTCAAAGAAAAAACAAGAAAGTCCAGGGGCCTCTTGAAAAAGCACCTTTGGGATAACCATGACCTGGATGACTGAGAATCTCCACAGGCATGAAGCAATGGATGAAAATTAATCAAGGAGAGAAGCAACCTAGAACTAAGGAGAAATTTCCTGGCAGCGAAAACAATCTGGAACGTTTTGCATCCAGAAGTTGTTGGGTACTCCGTCACTGGAGGTTTTTAAGAAGAGACTGGAGAGCTACTTGTCTGGAATGGTATAGGGCAGGGGTCTTCAAACTTGGCCCTTTTATGACTTGTGGACTTCAACTCCCAGAATTCCTCAGTCAGCGTGCCAATTAAAATTGGAAGAGTTAAACTGGAAAGTTAAAGAGTCACCTTGTAGAGATGGGTGGTGTAAAAATTTCATTCATTCATCCGTTCATTTAAATCCTCTCGGGGTTTCAGGCCAGGTGGCAAAGCCAGGTTTTTGGCTCTTCTGGGAGGTCAGGAGGCAGGCGGGTGGACCTCACCTTCAGCAGGAGAATATTCCAGAAGGGACCAGAGCAAAAAAGCTGAAATTCTTTGGGTCCATAGTGGTCCTCTGGATGGGGTTTGGGGCATCTCACGCAGGGAACAAGACAAAGGCACAGCCAGAATGTTTGGTCTAACTTAATTTAAAATGATTTATAATTAGCATGATGCTCACCAGTGTCTTAAATACCTGTATCTTTCAGCTATCCTAAAAAATATAATTCCAGATTTTTGATCACACGACTCTGGGGATGCTGTAATGGTCGTGTGAAAAATGGACATAAGTCACTTTTTTCAGTGCCATTGTAACTTTGAATGGTCACTAAATGAACTGTTGTAAGTGGAGGACTATCTGTACTTCATTGAACAGGTGGTTGAAGAGCAAGAGTGGAAGGAGGGTTGGGCAGAGCAGCCCTGCTCTATCCTGTCGTGACAGGCAGAATGAATCACCTGAGGAAGGAGCACAACCAAGAGAGTGGTCAGATAAGAGGGATCTGAGTCCAGGGCAGGAGGGTCCTTTGAGAAAGTGTGTCTTAGGCAAGGAGACCCACCGGAAGGATACTTTGACAAGCGTCTGAATGAGCTCTGCCCTGCTCTTAGGTGGATGCTTAATTCTCCCCACTGCCTGTGAGTTCATCGGATTTTCACAAAAAATAGCCCTTGTCATTTTCAAGTTGTTGCACTACCACAGCCAAGATTCCTTCCCCGTGAAAAATGCCAGCAGGCCCAAGTCTCTCTCTGCTGCTGATATATTTTAGTAAAGATATTCTTTTTGTCTCCACTGGTGTGGGAAAATGTACTTTCCACCGCACAATCATAAATTATTCTTTGAGGGAAAAGTTTGGAATTCAGAAGTCTGCATTTTAATGGCATGCTGGGTCCAGTCTTTTGGCAGCTGTGATGGGCAAATGGGGATAGAGGGAGGGAGGGAGGGAGGGAGGGGGAGAGAGAGAGGCGTGAGCAGGAACAGCAGGGAAGGGAGAGGCCTGGAAGATGCCGGGCTTCTTTGTGGCAAAGAAATCATGGGATCGTTTTTTGGCAACCCCAGAATTGCCAAAATGTATAATGAAGTGGGCCCGGCCTGCGTTCACAGAGAAATCAATGGAATATTCCAAAGTTGATCAAATCATACACAGTTTTCAAAATGGAAAGACATCTGTGAAAGACTTCCAGTAGTCCTCGACTTAGCGAGACAGTTGTTGAGCTTTTGTCCCATTTTTACGACCTTTCTTGTCACAATTGTTAAGTGAATTGCTGTGGTTGTTAAGTTAGTAACACGGGTTGTTAAGCAAATCACATTTCCCCAGGACACTGCAATCGTCATAAGTATGAACCAGTTCCCAAGTGTCTTATTTTGCATGATGTGACTTTGGGGATGCTGCAATGGTCGTAAGTGTGAAAAACGGTTATAAGTCTCTTTTTTCAGTGCCGTTGTAAGTTTGAATGGTCACTAAATGAACTGTTGTAAGTCGAGGGCTACCTGTACTTCAATGCACTATTTGGCTGTTGAAAGAAATAACTCAAGAATTCCCCAAATGCTGAACATTTTTGTCCTGGAATCTCCAATGAAATATCCCGTCATCTTCTCGCTCCTTATCCTCAGAAGGAAAGCATAATTTATGTTGCAGCTTCTGGCTGAAAAGAAAGCAGCTAACCTTGTTTAGCCATGATTACAGCAGGAGCGCCTGATGACATCTGTCCTGCCCCCAGGAGAGTTAATCCTCCCTGTTCTTAGGCTGGCTGGGCTGTCCTGGAAGGCAGCTGCAAAGGTCCTGCCTCTGGAGACACGCACCACGCTCAGCCCTTGGGAGGTCATCTCGTGGACCGGCGTTTCTCAACCTTGGCTAACTGAAGAAGTCCCCACATCATAAAGTTGGCAAGGTTGAGAACATTGTTATAGATGCTGGATGGTACACACTGTAGGGTCCCTAGTGCTCTCTGAGCTTAGTTGTCACCTTTCATTTTGCTAGAAGGGAGTGGGGTTTGCTCTCTGGCCCCAATCCCTTCTATTACTAATCTTGCCTAGTTGGGTAATGAAATAGACACAAGAAAGCTCAGAGAGCATCAAGGACCCCAGTCCTCCTCCTCCTCCTCTCTGCAAACCCCACTCCCTTCTGGTACTGATGAGGTTACCTAGTTTGGTAATGAATTGTCTGCAAGAAAACAGCCAAGCTCAGAGAGCATCAAGGACTCCACTTCAATCCTGAGCCATAAATATTCTCTTCTGTTGGTAAAATTGGCATCACGGTTGCCCTTCAAGGCTGGGGACAAAATGGCGGCCAAGGTGAAGGCACAGCAGAGATCGGAGGCTGCCACAAGGGGGGAAACGCCTTGCAGAAGCATCTTCTGGGCATCGCAGAGGGAAATGTAAGACTCAATTTTAAGCATCAGCTGAAAAAGGGACAAAAAGGATGCTGAGACCTCCAAAAGAGTGCAAGAAGACCAACAAAGATGGTTAGGGGACGGGAGGTTAAGACATACGATGAACAGTTGTAGAAACTGGGGATGTTTATTCTAATGAAGAGAAGGATTAGGGGAGATATGAAAGTAATCTTCCAATATTTGAGGAGCTGTCAAAGAGAAGAGGGGGTTGGCCTATTTTCCAAAGGACTTGAGGGTAAGACAAGAAGTAACAGGTGGAAGAACGTTAAAGAGAGATACAACCTAGAACTAAAAAGTCATTTCTTGACTATGAGAACAATGAATCGGTAGAACAGCCTCCTGAAGTTGTGGATGGTCCATCCTTGGAGGTCTTCAATAAAAGATTGGACAGCCATTTGCCCAGGGTGGTATAAGGTCTCCTGCCTTGGACAGGGAATTGGACTAGAAGACCTCAAAGGTCTCTTCTGGCCCTAGCATTCTAATTTTGCAAAGCTGCCCAAAGAAACGTCCTTGTTCTTCTTTACGAAGGAAAACCGGCTAAGCTGCAAACCTCCCCCTCTGCTCTCCTCAGGCGGGGGGCGGGGGGGGGAGAGTAACGCTGCTCGAGCAAACCGGGAGGCGAGATGGCCGATCCCCGCCCGAGGCCGGCGGCAGAGCAGAGCAGAGCCGAGCCAGAGGCGAGGGCGGGGGAAGGCTGTTATCGCCAGCCGGTCTCCTGGATGTCTGGACCGGGGGCGGCGGGTCGGGTGGGGGCGGGGGCGAAATAGAGGTCCATGAGAGAAACTGGGCTGGGGAAGCTCAGGCCTGGCGGGGGTGCATTTCCCCCCACCCTGTGAAAATGCAGGGGGGGTCAGGCACCCATTCTGGGAAAAGGGGGGTCCAGGCGAGGGAGGGGGAGAGCTCCGCATTCCAGGCGGCCGTTTTTAGTGGGGTTAACTGGGAGCCGTCTTTGCGCGCCCCCCCCGCCCCCAGTCAGACGCCAGGCGCTCCATCAAACTGGCCGGCCCAGATAAGGCTGCCAGTTCCCCTGCGTCCCACGGAGCCCGGGCGGGCTGGTTCTTGGCTGGGGCTTCTCGCAGGCGCCCACCCCGCCGGAGCCAGGGAGCGGATAAGGGTCTCCGGGGGAGATCGCGCTGCCTTCGAGGCATCGAGCCCCGCCTTCCCTTCCCCAAGCGGCTCGCTCTCCAGCGCCTTCGGACGGTCCCCCGAGCAAAGATCCGGGGATGAAAAGCGGCGCTCCGAGCCCCGGGAAGGGTTTCCTTTCGGGCGAAAGTGCCAGGCGAGCTGTTCGCACTTCCTCCTCTCAGATGTTGCCCGTTTTCTACCTGGTCCTCCCGCCACGATCCTTCCACCCACCGCAAAAGACAGGTGAGGGAGGATTCCCCCCCCCCCCCCAATAAAGCCGCGCCAAGGTTTTGACTGGCGGTATCGGAGAGCAGGGAATCCTGTCGGGGGAGATTCCTGGCTCTGTGCGACTGGAACGTCTCTCGACCGTTTGAGACCGAGGAGGCAGCTCGGGCAGACGAGGGCCGCCCTAGGAGCCCAATCCTTGCAGCCAGAAGCTGGCTAGGGATTTCTGCTGAATTGTGGCAGAGCAGGAATAATAGCTGCCCCCCCCCCGCCGCCCCACAACAAAGGGTTGAAGGCTAGAATTTGCCCAGATGTCAATGTCTTGTTTTTTTTTCCTTTGAAAAGGTTTCGCTTCTCATCCAAGAAGCTTCTTCAGTTCTAACTTCAGTGGATTCCTAAATGATGGCTTCTTGGATGAGAAGCGAAAGGTTTTCAAAGGAAAAAAACCAAGAAAGTCCAGTGGCCTTTTGGAAAAGCACCTTTGGGAGTTGGCCCAGAGTTTTATTCATAGACAGAGATAAGAGTTTACTATGGTGAAGGCAGCAGGCTAAAAAGATGGAAGGTTGTGAGTTCTAACCCTGCCTGTCAGATGTGAAAGACCAGGACCACACATGAAGTTCCACTTAAGCTTATGTATTACTACTCACGCCTATGCACAGAAACCTACTCAAGAAACACCCTCCCCATTGCAGGAATCCTCATTCCATGTGGAATTCAAGTGGCAGTCCCTTCTTTTCTTGAAAGCATCCAGCAATGAGGCATCCACAAATTCATGAGGCCGGCTATTCCACTGATTTATAGGTCTCTCAGTCAGAAAATAAATTCCTCCTTAGTTTGAATCACTCACTGCAAAGTTTCCATTCTCTCCTCCTCTACACCCAGGTAGGAAACCTCTTTCGGCCAGGGAGCCTATGCGGAGCCTTAGAATCAGAACATAAAGGTTGGAAGGGACCTTAGAGTCATCTAGTCCAGAGGTCCCCAACCTTTTGGGCACCAGGGACCTGTGCCATGGAGATTTTTCCACGGACCAGAGAGGGTGTGGTTTTGAATACTGCCTGCATCCGGAGGATGGAGCTTTGCTTATTTGTGCGGCCTGCTTGCTGGCATGCTGTAGACCGGTACCGGCCCATGGATTGGGGGTTGGAGACCCCTGATCTAGTCCATCCCCCTGCCAGATGCGAAGTCAAGCACTCCCAAAAGGGCAGATGCAGGGAAGGTCCCTGCTCAGAATACTTGCCATTGGGAAACCCAGCATGTCCCATCACACAAATTTACAATGCCAACTATAGTGGTGACTTCCTGCCTTCCCTCTGGCTCCCTGGGGTCCCTCTGCCACTCTCTTCTCTGTCCTGAGTAGACCGACAACACCCTGATTTGCAGCCACTGTCAAATTCCATTTTTTCCAAGTGACTATAGGAATTATGCAAAGCCCAGAGGCACTCTTGGGAATAAAGATAATGCTAGAAGCCGACTCTTTGTTTGCAGCTGGCCAGCTTCTAATGTATTTATAATCTTTTTTAAACCAAAGTACAAGCCAGACGGGGCCAGCAGCAAGAGAGATTCTCGTGACAGGCTGTCTTTGAACCCCCCAGCACCAAGCTACTTATCTAAGTTTTGAATTAGAGATTGACATGATGCCTTCTTTCAGAATTGGCCAGCTCATTTGGTTTCAGCAGGATCAAGAGTCAGTTTGCATTCTCGTTGTAGCCCACTGTTTTCAAGTTTAGCAACTTTAAGGCATATGGTATTCAACTCTCAGCACACTGGCTAGGGAATTCTGGGAGTTGAAGGTCATATGTGCTGGTGGGGGAATTCTGGGAGTTGAAGTCTACATGTCTGAAAGTTGCCAAGGTTGAAAAACTCTGCTGTAGACAGGGAAGAAGGCAAGGGAAAACTCTGAGCCTTTTGGGACATTATGTGTCTCCAAGTGCCACGGCTGCTACCTCTGAATAACACTTGCATTAAAGAGACAAAATTGCTCTGGTTTCTGCAACCAGACTTTGCTAAAAGAATTCAACTTTTCTTTTTCTTTCTTTCTTTTTAAAAGCAGGGACTGAGTTTCCTTTCCTTGATCTCGGGTGCCTGCCTTGAATGGAGCTGGTGGAAACCACTTTGGGCTTTGAATGACCATTTTTGGTTCCTAAAGAAACTTAAAATAGGGAGTGTTTGGTAAGGAAGCAGAGCCAGCCCTGCCCGGCTAAAATGTTTCTCAGGTCCTTTGTGAAGGACTATCTGCTTCTTCCATCTCAGCTTGGCTTCCTGTGGGTCTCCCCAGTCTCAATTCTCTTCCATTGTGCGCTGAAACTTTTGGAAATGACTGGGGGGGGGAGGGGGGAGGAGGAAGAATCAGAAACGGCAACTTGGGGCCAGAGGGCCTAACCCGGCCTGTCTCCAAGCAGCCCAAGGAAGGCAGACGCTGAGATGGGGAGGAGGGAGAGACCATCAAAGAGGCAGTCGAGGAAACTGCATAAGAAAAGCAGAGGAGGAAGGTGGAGACTGGTAAATGTTGTGGCCACCAGGAGTCAAAAAAGCCAGTCACAATTGTGAGACACAAGCAAAAAGAAGGGCAGGGCTTTGACCACACTGTTGTGCCGCCGCCCCCCTGTGGGTGCAAATACATTTAATTAATAAATAATGAGTGCATGAAGTGCCTTGAATCTCTTAAGAGCTACAGTGAGGGCTTTAAATGAATCAGGCTGCATTTTTCCATCTGAACGGAGCTCAAGAGGGTCACCAGAATGTTTTTCAGGGAAAGGTGCTTGACCAGTCAGTTGTGATCTTCCCTCAATAGACACCCTCAACATTTGCCTCCTCCGATCTGTGTACTCTTTCTTGCTCACATATTGCTCCAGATGGTCTAACTTGAGAAGACTGTCATGCTAATTAAGGCAATGCAGGGACCACAAAGATCATCTTTGCAATCTATCAAAGCTTACTTTGTTGAGAGAGCATTATTGAGCATTACTGATGACCTCTTAGCTCCCTTCCAACTCTATGGTTCTATACAGGTAGTCCTTGACTTACAACAGTTCATTTAGTGACTGTTCAAAGTTATAAAGGCACTGAAAAAAGCAACTTATGTCCATTTTTCACACTTATGACCGTTGCAGCATTCCCATGGTCATGTGATGAAAATTCAGATGCTTGCCAACTAGATCACATTTATGTTGGTTGCAGTGTCCTGGAGTCATGTGATCCCCTTTTGCGACCTTCTGACAAGCAAAGTCAATGGGGAACCAGATTCACTTAACAACAGGGTTACTAATTTAACAACTGCAGTGATTCACTTAACAATTGTGGCAAGAAAGGTCTTAAAATAGGGCAAAATTCACTTAACAAATGTTTCACTTAGCAACAGAAACTTTGGGCTCAGTTGTGGTTGTAAGTCAAGGACTACCTATAACTAATCATCATCATAATAAAGGGACATTGGAGGTCACCTAGTCCAACCCCCTGCTCAGACAGGAAACCCTATACCATTTCAGACAAATGGCTGTCCAGTCTCTTCTTAAAAACTTTCAGTGTTGGAGCATTCACAACTTTTGGAGGCAGGTTGTTCCACTGGTTAATTGTTCCAACTATCAGGAAATTTTCCTTAGTTCTAGGTTGCTTCTCTCTTTGGTTAGTTTCCATTCGATGCTTCTTGTCCTGCCTTCAGGTTCTTTGGAGAATAGCTTGACACCCCCCCCCTCTTTGTGGCAACCCCTGAGATATTGGAACACTGCTATCATGTCACCCCTCGTCCTTCTCTTCATTGAACTGGATTTACCCAATTCCAGCAACTGTTCCTTATATGTTTTAGCCTCCAATCCCCTAATTACCTTTGCTCGTCTCTGCACTCTTTCTAGAGTCTCAACATCTTTTTTACATCATGGTGACTAAAACTGGATGCAGTATTCCAGGTGTGGCTTACCAAGGCATTTTAAAGTGGTATTAACACTTCACGTGATCTTGATTCTATTCCTGTTAATGCAGCCTAGCACCATGTTGGTTTTTTTGGCAGCTGCAGCACATGGCTGGTTCATATTTAAGTGATTGTCCACTAGGACTCTGAGATCCCTCTCACAGTTACTACTATTGAGCAAGGTACCACTATACTATACCTGTGCATTTGGTTTTTCTTGCCTAAATGTAGAACCTTACTTTTTTCACCATTGAATTTCATTTTGTTAGATAGCGTCCAATGTTCAAGTATGTGAAGATCCTTCTGTATCTTAAGCCTATCTTCTGGAATGTTGGCTATTCCTGCCAGCTTGGCATCATTTCTCTCTCTCAATTCTATGATTATTGCACATCTCCGTGGGAAGAATGCATGCAATCCCTGAAAAATTATGCTGATGGATGTCCCTGGTCTTCCCCCAGAGTTATTTCACCTGGAGACAGGTAAGAGAACATCCTTTACAATCTTTTGCCCTCTTCTCTTTTCAGAGATGGAAAAAGAGTGAAGTAGGCAGGATGCTAATTCTTTTAAAATGAAAATCTTATGAATGACAAAAGACCATTGTGCTTTGTTGCTCCTGCAAGAGATTAAATCTGGGCCCTGGTGAGTTTGAGAGCTGGGAAGTGGGCCACACAGTTGCATTCGGAAGGGGGTGTTTCCTATCCTTCTTATAGCACTCAGAGGCTCAGAATACTACAAAAGACAGATTGTCTTCAGAGCAATGCGCCGTTTGATTTGGGTGCTAAAATATTACAGAATACAGAATAACAGAGTTGAAAGGGACCCTGGAGGTCTTCTAGTCCAACCCTCTGCTCAAGCAGGTGACCCTATAGCATTCTGGACAAATGGCTGTCCAGTCCCTTCTTGAAAACCTCCAGCAATGGGGCACCCACAACTTCCAGAGGCAACTTCTGTTCCACTGGTTGATTGACCTCACTTTCTTTTTAGTTCTAGCTTGGATCTCTCTTTGATAATCTTCCATCTGTTATTTCTTCTCCTGCCCTCTGGTGCTTTGGAGAAGAGGTTAAACCCCCTCTTCTCTGTGACTTTCCCTCAAATATTGAAAGACTCCTACTCCTTCTCCTTAGACTAGACATATCTAGTTTCTGCAATACTTTACTGAGAATAAAGAAAAGCATAGAACAGACACTAGGTGGCAGCCCCTAGACGACCTTGGTAGATACACTTCTGTATTGTTGCCCTGTAAGCACCAGGCATTGAATCCAACACATAAGACAGCCAGTTTGGTCTAGTCTAGTGGTTAAGGCAATAGGCTAGAAGCCGGGAGATGGTAAGCTCAAGTCCCACCTCACAGGATTGTTCTGGGGAAAATAGTAGGAGTAATGTGTGTTGGATATGTTCTCTGCCTTGAGTTAAATAAAAAAATATAGCAGTAACATAAATTAGTCACACATCCCCAAGCAAATTCCTCCAGTTAAAATTCAAAATCAAGACCCCCCAAGCTGGCAGCAAAGATATCCATACAACCAGTCAGCAAACTAGGCAAGCTGCCAGAGGAGGGAAGAAGACCGTTCCGCATGTGATAGAAATTAGCCCAAAGCAGAATCTGCTCTGTGTACTATAAAATGAAATATCCACTCATTGGAGAAAACATGTTCAATAACATGGTTTGTTATTGTCTTCTTCTGGAATTTTATTTTAAATGTCCTAGTCTAACTGCAAACTGAGAGGCAGTTCGGTGTAGAGGTTAAGACATTGGGCTAGACACTAGGAGACTGTGAGTTCTTCACCTGCCTTAGTCACATAGCCAGCTGGGTGAGTTTGGGCCAGCCATTCTCTCTCAGCCCTAGGAAGGAAGCAATGGCAAATTAAAAACCTTGCCAAGAAAACTGCAGGGATTTGTCCAGGCAGTTTGTGAATCAGACATGACTGAACAAAAGGGGGGGGGGAACCCCTATAATTTCCTACTGGTCTCCTGTCCCAATTTTCACCAGTTCTGACTCCAACTCTGCCTAGTTTTCCAAAATTAGCCAGGATGAGCTTGGGGCCACCACTGCCTGATTAGATCCATGAAGTCACCACGAGATAAACCTGATTTAGTGACATCTTTATTCTTTGCATCTCAGATTTGAGCTAGAATCCGTTTCCCAAAGAAGCTGCTTAATCATTTCACTACATTTGCTGTGTTTGCGCAACACACTTGGACCAAAAAACCTATGAGCACAATTGGAACCAGAATCTCCTCTGCTAAGCAAAGCAAGGTGCTTGTTAAGTGAGTTGCACCCATTTTTATGGTTTTTTATGCCATGGTTGTTAAGCGAATCTTGACTTTGCTTGTCAGAAGCTGTGATCCATGACTGAGCTCCGGCCTTTTTTATATGCATCATAGGTATGCAACATGGGATTTTTTAAAAAGGTCGGGACTTGGATCACTCCACTGCAGCTGCATTCGTGACTTTTTCAGCTCCCCAACTAAAAATATTTAATCAACAAAGAAACCAGTCAGGCGGTCTGAGGCCGGGGTGCCCTTGCCTTACCTAGCAGAATCTCTCAAGGATTGAAGAATTTTAGATTGATCTTCTTTCGGGCATCGATCATGATATCACCAATCATGATATCACCAATACAATGGCCAAATTCTGCATGGCTGCAGTGGCTGCAAATTCTGCATGGCTGCAGTGAAAACGCAGCAACAGTTAGTCCAAGCATGACAAATTTGGTCATATGGGCTCTTTAATTTAATTAATTTTACCTTTGTGGATTTACTTTGATTTGTGTGGTAAGCACTCTGCTTCTGCTAAGCTCTCATATAATTTTACATGGGGCTTAATGGCTCTACTAGTCATAACAATAATACAAATTTGATAAGATAAAAAGAAGTCTGGATAGGGGACATGGCAACACCTGGAGGCAGCAAAAGAAAAGATAAAGAATTGGAGAAAAATCACAAAATAAAGACCTACAAAAAGATGTAGAAGAACTTTGGCAAAAGAAAAAAAGGTTAATGCCAGTAATAATAAGCAATTCCAAAATATCAGAAGTGTCATTTGAATATCAGCAGAATTGACAAAATCGCCATCAGTCGATTGCAAAAGGTAATTTTACCTGGAACAGCTTACATGCCTGTGTCAAGAACCCCATCAAACAACATCTGCCTATTCCAGGTTTTTGGGAAGGACCCGATAGGTGGACAAAAGTGCCAAAGCCAGTCTAAACATTTGGTTGACTGTGCAATCAACTATCATAATTGGGTATGGCTAGTCTAGAGAAAAGAAGGAGTAGGGGTGACATAATAGCAGTATTCCAGTATTCAAGGGGCTGCCATAAAAAGAGGAAGTCAAATTATTTTCCAAAGCACCAGAAGGCAGGACAAGAAACAATGGATGGAAACTAATCAAGGAGAGAAGCAACCTGAAATTAAGGAGAAACTTCCTAACAGTGAGAACAATCAATCAGTGGAACAGCTTGCCTTCAGATGCTGTGGGTGCTCCATCACTGGAGGCTTTTAAGAAGAGATTGGACAGCCACCTGGTAGAGGGTTTCCTGCTTTAGCAGAGGGCTGGACTAGAAGACATTCAAAGCCCCTTCCAGCTCTATTCTGATTCTGATTTAATAATTTATTAAAATTTACATGCCACCAGATTCCCAGCAACTAGGGAATTAAGCTGTTCTTGGGTCTTTTCGGATAGAAGCATCTTGACTACTGCAGCAGTGTTTGATGCAGGCCACTCTTGAAGAGTGCCTGGAACCTGGTGTTAGAGGAATATAACCCTTGTTCTGGAAAATCTGCACAGGTTCTCAATTCCTTAGGGCAGTGGTGGCAAACCTATGGCACGCGTGTCAGAGGCGGCACTCAGAGCCCTCTCTGTGGGTACGCGTGCCGTGCTCCGGAGATGGCGAGGGACTGGCCCCCGCCACCCTGGCCCCGCCCACCCAGTCTGCCACGACCACCGCGCCCACACCCACCTGGCACCCGGTGATAAATAAATGGGGTTTGGGTTGCAATTTGGGCACTAGGTCTCTAAAAGGTTGGCCATCACTGCCTTAGGGGACACAAAGGGGGTGCTATTGACATTTGATGCCCAGCATGCTGGCTGGGGAATTCTGGGAGTTGAAGTCCACAAGTTTTAAAGTGGCTGAGGTTGAGAAACACTATTCTAGGTCAAAGGAGGCAGGAGGAAGTTATGATCCTCAGAGTCTTTGGGGAGTTTGCCCAAGACTGCACCACCCAGCCTAGTGGGCAGCAAATATCCAGCAAGGCTAAAGAAGAGTAAGGAAAGGTGGAAGGGAAAAGAGAGAGATGGATGGATGAACTCAGTTGCAGCTGTGATGGGGGCATAGCTGGGAAACAGGTGGGGATGAATCCACCTGGGACAGGTATACCTTTGTGATCACTGAGTTGATAGCAAAACCAGTCAGCTTCTTTTGCTTTTAACAGAATAAGAGAGTTGGAAGGGACCTTGGAGGTCTAATCCAACCTTCTACTTAAGCAGGAAACCCTCTAGCATTCCAGACAGGTGGCTGTCCAGTCTCTTCTTAAAAGCCTCCAGTGATGGAGCACCTGCAACTTCTGGAGAGAAGCGGTTCCACTGGTTAATTGTTCTCACTTTTAGAACATTTCTCCTTAGTTCCAGTTGCTTCTCTCCTTGAGAGAATTTCCATCCGTTGCGTCTTGTCCTGCCTCCGGGTGCTTTGGAGAATAGCTTGACTCCCTCTGGTTCGTGGCAGCCCCTCAGATACTGGAACCCTGTGGTCCTCCTTTTCACTAAACTAGCCATACCCAAATCCCGCAACCCTTCTTCAAATGTTTTAGGGTTTTTTTTAAAAAAAATTGATCTTGTTGGAGATCTGCTCTCTAAGCGCGTTTATACATGCTCAGAGACCCCCCGTCATGTCTCCAAACACCTCCCCACTCCTTTCGGGAGCCACCACTCACAGATGCCACGGCTCTCTCGAGGAAAGGGCACCCACGACCAGCCTTGCCCGGTCGCTCGGAAAGCGCGCCCCGGGCGGCGGCTCAGCAGCGCAGGCAGCTGAAGCCCAGCGGAGCTACTCGCGAGCAAGTCCCGCTGGCCGTGGCGGCGCCTCCATTCAAGAGCCCGGCGGGAGATTGCGCAATCGCTGGGCGGGGCGCCAAGGCCTTTCATTCAGAAGCAATCTGCCTTCTCTGGGAGAAGGGGGGACTATGGAACTCCCAAGCCAATCAACACACCGAAGAGGCGGGGCGGCCTCCTTCCAAAGGCCAATCGGAGCTTCCGGAGCCTGAACTTTTGCTACCCTGAACAAGTTAATCAACCCGGGGGCGTGGCCCAGCCTCTCGGACTTGGGGGGGGGGAAGGCGGTTTAACTCTTGGCGCGCCGGATAATTTTTTTCATTTGCAGAATTTATACCTCGCTTTTCCTAAGAAAGCTCAAGGCGGCTTCCCTGAGGCCCTACAAAATACCGTTAAAACGTTTCACGTTTGAATTCTGCAAGGGGTGAAATAGGGGATCAAGTGTTAGGGGTCTGCCCAATCCCATACTTTCAAGTTTGCAAAAAGAACAATAGTTCAATAAGCTAGGTCACAGTTTTCTCAACTTTGGCCACTTGAAGATGTGTGGACTTCAGCTCCCAGAATTCCCCAGCCAACTATGCCGGCTGGGGAATTCTGGGACTTGAAGTCCACAAAGTTTTAAAGTTGCCAAGGCTGAGAAACACTGAAATAGGGAAATGTTTCCCTTTTTCAAACAAACATTCTCCTTTATGTTCAGTTGGCTTCTCTTCCTACCCCCTACCCCCGGAGGTTTTAATGCAACCACACAGAAGCTATTTGAGACTGGCGTTTCTTTATTCTTTTGATTTCCCAAGCCAGCCTGCTCACCTCAGTCCTCCTGTCTAAGAACTACACTTGAGCAGACCAGTTAAGTCTGGCCAAGGAGGGAACATTTCAAGAATGACCAGATCAAGGTCCCTCTGGCAGTGTTTCTCAACCTTAGTGAAACTGAAGATGTGAAGATTATGATTCCCAGAATTCCCCAGCCGGCATCTCAATTCCCAATCCTCACATCTCAAAGTTGAGAGGTTGAGAAACACTGCCCTCACGTTTCACAGCACCTCTCCAAAAGCCACCAATTAAAATCTGAGTTTTGCTGGCATTAACTGCAAGAAAGCCACTTACAGGTAGTCCTCGACTTATGAGCACAATTGGGACCAGAATTCCGTTGCTAGGCAAGATGGTTGTTAAGTGAGTTATCATCTCCAATTTTATGACCTTTTTGCCATGGGTTTTAAGCAAATTATTGAAGTTGTTAAACAAATCCAGCTTCCTCTGTTGACTTTGCTTGTTGGAAGCTGGCTGGGAAGGTTGCCAATGGTGATCACATGACCCAGGACAGTGCAACCATCATAAATACATGCCAGTTGCCAAGCATCCTAAGTTTGATCACAGGACTATGGGAATGATGTGATGGTCATTAGTGCAAGGACCGGATTTAAGTCAGTCTTTTCAGTATTGTTGTAACTTTGAAGGTCGTTAAATGAATTGTTTTTAGTCAAGGACTATGTGTTCCTATTAAACTTCCTTGCCAAAACCTCTTTGAATCTCCTGGTTTATTCTATACTTACATATAATAAATAATGGGGGAGAATCTGGGGGGAAAAAATCAAACATTTTGTTCTTGGAGGAAAAGATTGGACAGTCATTGGGCTGGCAAGGTATATGTGCAGTGGGCAGGGGGCTGGACTAGAAGACCTCCAACATCCCTTTCAGCCCTAGGATTCTATGATTTACCACCCCATTAAGTTCTAGTGCGGTTTGTTTGGTTTTAGCTTTGCACAATTAGTGCATGTATGAATTGTGCCTGTTTACAACTGACACAGCAGTTCATGGTTAAACAAAGTACATCTTAGTACAAGGTGCACATCTTACAGTATTTATAGTCAGTTTCGCACACTGCATTAAACATTTGGTTTTTGTTTACCCTACTGTGTGAACCTAATCAATTGTGGTTGCTTGCAAAATCATGGTAAAGTAGACCTGGTTAACAAATAAGTATTTGTCAGGATTAGATGTTTGTATTACAGCACTGTATTTTTTTAGGGTTCAAGATAATTTAGTCCCAGTAAAGTGACTTGATACTTCTCTGTAATTTGGGAACCAAATAAGGTTAGACCTGAGTTTACATCCAAATACAATGAGACTTTTAAACATACAGATGCACACAGAGAGACACTTAAACACACTATTCCACAAAGAGAACAACTCCCAAACCACACAAGATCCCAAATTTGCATGTTAGGTTATTTTAAAATCTGTATCCCTATATTCCAGCCTGTGGGAAGCTGGAGGGCCCTTTCAGCCCTGCTTTCCAAGGTCAGAAGCTTCTGAGCTGTTGCTTCCTTATTAAGTCAGGCCTGGTGTCACCACCTTTGTTGACAGTGCACAGTTTGTAATGAGGTGTTATAGAGGCTATAAAAAAAACAGCAAGCCTGGCTTTCTGAGCTGGAACAGAGGAAGGAGTGTCTGCAGATTATAGGCTGTGCCTGCTTTGGGGGGAGGGGGTGGTGAACAATCAGGATGGGAGGATCAGAATTTCCAAGAGATTGTGGGATCTTTTGCAGAACAGAAGACTCCTTCAGTCAGGGGAGCCCAAGATTACATATCTCCCTCCTTTAAAACCAAGCAACTGTACAGGTAATCCTCAATGTACAACTGTTCATTTAGTGACTGTTTGAAGTTACAATGGCACTGAAAAAAGTGATTTCTGACTGTTTTTCACACAATCACTGCAGTACTCCCATGGTCATGTGATCAAAATTCGGACACTTGGCAACTGGCTCATACATACAACGGTTGCAGTGTCCCGGGTCATGTGATTCCCTTTTGCGACCTTCTGACAAGCAAGTCAACGGGGAAGGCAGATTCACTTAACAACTGAATCTGCGAAATGTCTTCTTTTTCTCAAGGAAAAAAAACCACAAGTCCCTCTAGATTAAAACTTGAACGTTCCTTGCTCATGCTTCTCACTGGAAGAAGTTTCGGCATGTTAGGGAGGCATCTGGTTGGGGAAAACTGGCAGAGGTCTTAAACAGGCCTAACCCTAAACTCTAGAGCGAATGGGGTCTCCTTTGTTGTTTTTACCTTTCAGCTTTTCCTACCTGGCAGGACTGCTGTGAGATTAAAGTTGGGGAGGGGAACAATTTTTGTTTAAAAAATATGGCAACTTTAAAGAAGTTGGCCAGGAAATTCTGGGAGCTGAAGTCTACACATCATAAAGTTGTCAAGTTTGAAAAAGACTGGCTTACGACATTGTAAATTCTTGTATGCACAATGAAACCCAAATGAAGGTAGAATGATAAATAGCAGTTAATTATATTTATGAACAGGATATATGTTGCAGATTCTGTTATGTATCATGCAACATTCCAGAGATGAACAGCAATTTTTCTCCCAAGTCTCCCCTTACTCCAATATCATTTCTTTGCCTTCCCCCCTTGTAGCTCTGTCCAAACAAAAGAAAAACTCCCAATTTCTGTTGTTTGCAGGTTTAACTTGTTGCTCAATGAATCCTAAAAGGTTGCACAATACAGAAAACTGATTAAATGGGTTGGATTCATGCTATGTGCTAAGCCAGAAATTAACCAACATTAAAATTTGCCCAAATGAATATTATACATGAATACAGTGGGTTTCATTTGGGGCCATGGGGTATGCCCTTGCTCCTGCTTCAAAAGTAGAAATAAAGTTTTATCCCATCCTGAGTGAGGTCCCCCATAATGTCATCACCCATTCTCTACTTGCCCCCTTCTAGAAAAAAAATTCAACTCTATTGTCTAGGCTGCAGCCCCGGGATTTCCTGGTGGTCCCCCACCCCAGTAACAACCACGTTGTATCAGCGCAGTTGATAGCTAAAAAAGCTAAGTGTCATTTTGTTCCAGCCTGATCTTCCTTGCAGGATTGTTGTAAGCATCAAAGGAGGGGACCCCTAACTGAATCCCCGGGACCTCGGGGGGTGGGGGGAGAAAGGCCAGAGACAAGGAGCCGAACGAAAGGGGATCCTCGGGTTCCTGCCTCGACCTCCCCGGTTGCCCCTCCAGTCCCCCCAGAACTCAGGACCGTGCAGGCGCTCCGAGGAAGCCCCGCAGAGCACCAGAAAGCAGCACAAGAAGCAACGAATGGAAACTAATCAAGGAGAGATCCAACTTAGAACTAGGAAGAACTTTTCTGACAGTAAGAACGATCAGTGGAGTGGGTCGCCTTCAGAAATGTTGGGTGCTCCATCGCTGGAAGTTTTCCAAGCAGAGAGTGGACAGCCATTTGTCCGGAATGGAATAGGGTCTCCTGCTTGAGCAGGGGGCTGGACTAGAAGATCTCCGAGGTCCCTTCCGAGTCTATCATTCTGGCTCCACTGGCCTCCCTCCCCGGGGCCGGAGGACCAAAGCGGAGGGGCGGGGCGGGGGGCGGCGGGCGGCGGCGGCGGCTGGAGGCGTTTTCCTTTAAGAGGGAAGAAACTCGAGCGCCTGTTTGCGCAACCCGCCCGCGCCGCCAAAGTGTCTAGACTGGCACATGATGGGAGGGAGCCAATGACTCCGCGCTCGCCGAGGGGGCCCCGAGCGCTCCGTGCAGGAGAACAAAAAAGCCAGCAACGCGAGGGAGGACGGGCAGGCTCGGCGCCGCGCTCGCCAGCCTCTCCCGCTCACTCGTCCGGGGAAGCCCCGTCGCCCAGCCCGGCGCCCGCGGAAAACGCCGCCGCCCCGCCGGGCTCGACTCCGCGCGCGGACGGGAACCCCTGCGGCGCCGCTCCGCCCGGCTCGCCCGCTCGCCCCGGGACGGGGATCGCTGCGTCCGGCCGGGCTATGCCGGGCTGTGCCGGCCCGCGACCGAGCCCGAGAGGCGGCCTGCTGCTCCCTGGTCAAGTTCGGGCAACTTTGTAAGAGGTCCGGCCGAGGAAGAGCCCGCCGTCGAGGGAGACGAACGGGAGCGCCGACGCCGCTTGGAAGTTGCCGGCCCTCCCGACTGCGGTGCCTCCGGGAAGGAGCCGTCTCGGCCGCGGCGCCTTCGTGCAGAGAGAGCCGAGGGGGCGGGCGGTGGCGGCGGCTCCGACCGGCGGGCGCTTTGGCTGCCCCTCCCGCGCCGTCGGCCTGCGGGGCTGCGCTCTATGCCGTTGCTGCGCTTCCTGATGCGGCAGCGCGGCTGCCGACCCTGGGCGATTGGCTGGGCCGGCTGTGCGAGCCCTTGCTCCGGGCGCCGAGGCCGCCGACGCCGCGGCGGTAGCAGCAGCCGCAGCCGCCCTCGCTAGCGCTCCTTCATGCGGCGCCCATCCGGCAGGGTCTGACCCGGAGTCAGCGAAGGGCAGCCCGGGCGAAGCGCATGTTCAGGTCCAAACGGGCAGGGCTTGTGCGGCGACTTTGGAGAAGCCGGGTCCTCCCCGACGGAGGCGGCGGCGGAGGCGGAGGACTGGGAGGAGGACATGCGGGCAGCGGCAGCCTCGGGAAGACCGATGAGCCTGGAGGGCGCGAGGGGAGGCGCCCGGTGACCTGCGGAGGCGCCATCGAGGAGCCGGGCGCTCCGGAGCGGTCCATGGTGCGCGGAGACGGCGACCTTCTGGAGGAGGCGGGAGAGGCGGCGGCGGCGGCGGCGCAGGAGGCCGAGGGCGGAGGCCCGAAGGAGGCCGGCTGGTGGGCGCAGGAGAGCGACGGCCAGACGGTGGGCTGCTGCCTCTTCAAGGAGCGGGGCGTGGACGGCGCCTCCTGCAGCGAAGGGCGCTCCAGGCTGGCGCTGCTGGAGCAGGAGCTGAAGGCCGTCGCCTACGCGCTCTTGAAGCGCCTCAAGGAGCGCTCCCTGGACAGCCTACTGGAGGCCGTAGAGTCCCGCGGAGGGATGCCCAGCGGCTGCGTCCTGGTCCCCCGGGCCGAGATGGAGGTGCGGCTCGCCGGTCAGGCGGCCCCGCCGCAGCTGCTCCTGGGCAAACTCTTCCGCTGGCCGGACCTCCAGTGCCCCGCCGAGCTGAAGCCGCTGTGCGAGTGCCGGAGCTTCGGCCTCCCCGACGGGCCCACCGTCTGCTGCAACCCCTACCACTTCAGCCGGCTGTGCGGGCCAGGTAAGGCGCCTTCCTGCGCGGGGCCGGCGGGGAGGGAGCGCCCGGCTGATCCCCTGCCTGGAGGGTCGGGGACTGCCTTCCCCAACGCAGCGGGGTCCCTGGACTGGTCGCGCTGTCCCCTCGGCCTGGCTGCTGCCCTCGCTGATGAGAATGATAGTGCCGGGCCCTTGGGCTAGGGTTGTGGGTCGGGATTGCTTAGTGTGTACTTGTGATGCAGCCTGTCCAGACTAAACAAATCTTGTTGGGAGCAGCGACCGGCTTTCCCGACAGAAGGGCGTTGTGTGGTGCAGGCTGGAGAAAGCCGGCCGATTCGGCCTGATCTTAGCCAGCGAATCTGCTCGAATGGGTGTCAGAGCCCTTCCAGGCTGGCACCGAAAAACTTGTGACTCCCATAAAAGTCACTCGAGGAAATGCAGGTCGTGGCAGGGAAGCCTCTGGAGATGGAGGTGCTGATGGGCCAGTCTGGATTCTATTGGGCCACGATCCCCCCCCCCCAAATTACTTGTACCATTTAAAATCAATCTCCTTTTGGCTCTGGGCTGGCTCCAAAAGAGAGGGGGGGAGCTCACCGTAGGGAGGGGAGGGGGTGGTCTGGAGGCAAATGTCTCCCTCACCTCCTCTTGCACTCTGAACAAGGAGGAGAGACCCCTCTGTAGCCCCACTTCTCTTGCCTCTAGCCCCACCCACCCACTCTGGGAATGCTGACCCCAACAGGTCTGGACAGGGGAAGGATTCTGCAGCTCTGCCTTGAGGGGCCCCCAAGTGCATGGGGGGGGTGGGGGGAATGGATTTTGCCACAATCTGATTTCCATCTCTGGAGGAGACGAGATGCCATCTCTTCTTCCTGGAACTCGGCCCAAGCCCTTGATAAGGAGACGTCACCTGACCAGGAAAGGATTTAATTGTGTTCTGAAACTTCATGAAGTGCCTCTTGAGGTCCTTGTGTGTCTTAATCACCTAAAAGCATTTGCAGAATGCTCTTCTGAGGATTCTTCCAAGAAGACCTGAGCTTCAGGACCTTGGCAACTTCCTCTACTGTACTTTCTTCAGCTGGAAATGTTAGCTTAAATTTACTTTGCCCACCCGGTGTAAATTAGAACTTGTGGTTTCTGGCAAGTGCCATTCAAGAATGGTAGTTTTGGAAATCTCCGGTGAAGACTCCGAGATGCCCCGAGCAAGGAGGTGACCTTCTATTCTTCCATCATCTCAGATTCCCTTAAAAGAGGCTCTTCAGAGGCAAATGCTGTTTGCCACGTGCCTTCAGAAAACGTTTGCCTATTGTCTGAGTCCGTAGCTCAGTTTTGCACTGAACCAAGATTTTTTCATACATGGAGATTCTCCACTTGAGAACTGGAGCATCTGGTAGCTCCTTGAATGGCTGAACTACATTGCTGGTAGAAACTTCCATCCTTCCCTCCAGGCAGAGAACTTCTCCTTTGTAAACACCAACCATGCTGGAAGCGTTCAGCCCCACAACGTTTGTTTACTCTCATCTATGGGTACTATAGGCTGCATTATACAGGTAGCCCTCAACTTCCAACAGTTCGTTTAATGACCAAAGTTATGTCACTGAGAAAAGTGACTTAGGACTGGTTTTCACACTTACGACCTTTGCAGCATCCCCATGGTCATGGGATCAAAATTCAGATGCTTGCAGTGTCCTGGGGTCACGTGATTCCCTTTTGCGACCTTCTGACAAGCAAAGTCAATGGGGAAACCAGATTCACTTAACAACCGTGTTACTAACTTAACAACAGCGGTGATTCACTTAACAACTGTGGCAAGAAAGGTCATAAAATGGGACAAAATTCACTTAACTATCTCACTTAGCAACAGAGATTTTGGGCTCAATTGTCGTAAGTTAAGGGTTACTTGTACCATGGTTTCTTTTAAGTGGGGTTTGTTGAATAATTATATTTTATATGTTTATATATTCTTTTTCAACATTTGTATTGGATTCTTGTAAGTGAGATGGGCAACCATATAAATCAAATCTGTAAATAAACCAAGACCCAGTTCACCCTTTGAACTTAGCCTTGAAAAGGAATGGATTAGGAAGCCATGTCATGGCTTGATCCTAAAATGAAGCCATGATTTGGATGTTTGGAAAATTCCGTATCTAGAGAATTTTAAAACCCCAACTCCCAAACCTGCAGTGCTCTCTCAGGGCTTTCAACAGCCTGAGAGTCACCCAATTCTTGAGAAATCAAGAACGAACATGCATAATCCAAACTGAGTCCTTAGTCATGATGCTACTTGTGGCAGCTGTTTGGTTTTATTCATTCACTGAATTTATGTCCTGCCTTTTCCTGAGCACTCACAAGGAGGCACATGGGTCTTCACTAATTTTATTTCCCCCAACAACAGTCTTTGTGAGACAGATTAAAGGAAAATAATAAGATTGGCCCCAAGTCATCTACCTGGGTTTCCGTGTCCATAGCTGGCTAGGGAATTCTGGGAGTTGAAGTCCACCCACCTTCAAGTTGCCAAGGTTGAGAAACACTGTCCTAGGCCATTATCACCCCAGCAACTGACAGCATCTTCATAGCATCACCCAGCCACTGTTGGTGATACAAAGCCTGTCCACAATGAAGTTTGGATGACTTCAGAGCAGCGTTTTTCACCCTTGGCCACTTTAAGATGGGTGGACTTCAACTCCCAGAATTACTCAGCTGACCAAAGTTGAGAAACACTGCTCCAGAAGATGCTCTGAAGTCACTAGTACAGAAATGATCTTCCTCCAATAATTGCTAGTTTGACTCTTTGGCTGTGCTTTACTACTAAGACTGGGTAATGTTTGCCTGAATACTTTAAGATGGAATCAAGCACCAGTTTGTGTCATGTTAAAGAAATCATCCCCCACATCTGGGACCAACAACCTGAAGAACACGAAGGCCCTAAGTCCTAAGAAGTCTGTGCAGTCTGCATCTCTCCTGAAGTTGCCATCCAATTGCAATTTTTAATGAGACATAAGAAAATTGCTCAATGTAATGAGACATAATTGCAAAAAATAATTTTATCTAGCCTTGATGAGTTTCTGGAGTGCATCTTAAATCTCCCCCATGAAAGTTAGAAATCTCTGATCTCAAACTATTCATTCCCCATATGACATGGATTTATATTTATTTATATTTATATTTGATCTCCTCTTGGTTTTATGGTTTTCTTGAAACTGAATCAGTCTTGATTCTTTCAGAGCTCTTTAAGAATCCAATGTCTGGCTAAACTTTGGGCATTGCTGCAGCTAGTTTTACACACAACAGTTAAATCTTGATCAGCCTTTGAGTAATTCCCAAACAAGGCCTGTTGTGTTTTAGAGATTCTTTGGTTTGGAAATTGTGGCTGCGGGTCTCATGGCTTGAAGGGGTACCTGAATGTTGCCAGTATCTAAAGCAAAGAGGGAGGGAGAAGAAGAGAGAGAGGAAGATGGAATAGCGAGGGAGGGAGGGAGGAAGGAAGGAAGGAAGGTGGCGTTATTGGTACCTACCATCTGAAAAGTTCTACAGTGAATGGAATTTATTTCTGTCCCGTGTCAGCTCAGGGAGTGATTTGGATGGAGATTTCATCCTGCAGATTTTTTATCTGAAGTAGGGCAGAATCTGATTTGCTTTCTCATTTGCTGTTTCTGGCTATTAAAGCAACACTGTCAACATGTTTAGATAAATATTTGGAGCCTGCAAACTGCCTAACCCCCCCCTCCCCAAAATGATTAGGAATAAGGAATATGTAGTTCTGTTCTAGCTCTCCCCAAATAGGGAAATAACGTTTCCCTCCACCTCATCTTTTTGTTCTGGATTTTGCTTCTGAATTCATCAAAATTCTGCTTTTGTCAAGAATTTTGACATGGCATTATTTTGTACAGGACCAAGCACACACAGTTTATGCTAAAAGGTCTTAATAGCTGAGGGGGGAATTCCATTCAGTCCCAGTCTGGCTGCAGACAATACTTTACATGAGGAACAACAACTTGGGGCCTTGCAGATGTTGCCGAACCACAATTGCTAGGATCCCTCCTCACTGGTCCAGCTGGTCTGGCTCCTGTGTCTCTGACTCGGTGCCCTTTGGGTGGCCACCCCCACCTCTCTCCTTTTGCACAATCCACAGACTTTAAAACTGGTGAAACCTGGTGGCTGAAGTGTGATAAAGAAAGCTCTCTGATGAACTTTGCTGGCCAACTCTTTAACAGAATAATCGGGTTGAAAGGGACCTCGGAGGTCTTCTAGTCCAACCCCCTGCTCAAGCAGGAGGCTCTATACCATTTCAGACAAGTGGCTGTCCAGTCTCTTCTTAAAAGCTTTCAGTGTTGGAGCACCCACAATTTCTGGAGGGAAGCCATTCCACTGGTTAATTGTTCTCACTTCAAGAAGTTTCTCCTTTATTCCAGGTTGCTTCTCTCCTTGCTTAGTTTCCATCCATTGCTTCTTGTCCTGCCTTCTGGTGCTTTGGAGAATAGCTTGACCCCCTCCTCCTTGTGGCAGCCCCTCAAATATTGGAAGACAGCTATCATGTCACCCATAATCCTTCTCTTTGTGACTAGACACACCCAGTTCCTGGAACTGTTCATCATATGTTTTATCCTCCAGTCATCATCTCTGTTGCAGGGTCCATGCATTAAATGAATTTTAAGCCTTTGAACTATCCATTGAAATGCAAAGTATGATTTATGCAAAATCCAAAAATCCAAGCAAAGCTTGTCTTTATTTGCATTTTACTTGAAGGATGGTCTTTTCCAAATTCCTGATAGAAAAGAATCAGAAACTGCAGCCATGGCTGGATTCCAGCCAGCAAAGAGTTAATTTTTCTATCGGGCTGGTATTAAAAGGAAGAAAGCAAAGGATTTCCCTGAGAGAGGGTGAGGGGAAACTTTTGCGGGAATGGGATCTGTTAGATTCCAGGCTGGCTGGTAAGAGGAGACCCATAATAAAGACCCGGAAGCCAACAGCATTGCAGCTCCTACTTATGTGCAATTAAATTCTTTTCTTGGGGGCTGAACAAAAAAATTCTTATTTCCTTGCTTAGTTGAAAGTTTCTGCAGTGCCTTGCAGAAGGGGCAAGTAAAATGGGGGAGGTGTGTGTGGGGGAAAGCAGAATGCAACTTTTGCAAAAGGTGCTTTCCCCTTTTCCTGTTTTGGGCCACCCTGGGAACAGCTTTGCCCCCCTCTCCAGCAGGCAAACCAACATCCCCTGCACTGTGGCTGAAGCAGAATAGCTGCTGTTCACTGGAGCAGGACTAAATCTGAGGGAGGGGAAGGGGAGGCAGGCGGTTGCCCAATTTCATACTTTGCTTTGGCAGCAAGGAGCTCTTAACCTGGATTGGCAGTTTTTCAAAAGGAGGCATTGAAGAGAGAATCAGAATAGAGCTGGAAGAGACCTTGGAGGTCTTCTAGTCCAACCCCTTGCTCAAGCAGGAGACCCTATACCATTTCAGACAGGTGGCTGTCCAGTCTCTTCTTAAAAACCTCCAATGTTGGAGCACCACAACCAGCTGTTCCACTGGTTAATTGTCCTCACTGTTAGGAAGTTTCTCCTTAATTCCAGGTTGCTTCTCCCCTTGATCAGTTTCCATCCATTGTTACTTGTCTGGCCTTCTGGTGCTTTGGAAAATAGCTTGACTCCCTCTTTGTGACAGCCCCTCAAATACTGGAGTATTGCTATCATATCTCCCCTAGTCCTTCTTTTCTCTAGAATAGCCATATCCAATTCCTGCAGTCCTTCTTCATATGTTTTTGTCTCCAGGCCTTTAATCATCTTAGTTGCTCTTCTTTGCATTTTTTCCAAAGTCTCAACATGTTTTTTGTAATGTGGTAACCAAAAGCTGGATGCACTACTCCAGGTGTGGACTCACTAAGGCTTTATGAAGACTGGGGCCCCCTTGCTTCTTCCTCTGTCTTTCCAAACTTTTTAAAACTTTGGAGAATTGACTCCCAGAAAGCCCTTTTGTAAAATGCTGGCCTTTCCTGCCTTGCTTTCTTTCAGAAGTGGCAGTTGTATCCAGAAAATTACAGGTAGTCCTTGACTTACAATGGTTTGTTTAAACTTTGTTCAAAGTTACAATGGCATTGGAAAAAAAGGACTTATGACCATTTTTCACACTTACAACTGTTGCAGCATCCCCATGGTCACGTGATCAAAATTAACTTGTCAGCTGACTCTTTATGACGGTTGCAGTGTCCGGGGTCATGTGATGATCCCCTTTTGCAACCTTCTGACAAGGAAAGTCAGTGGGAAAGTCAGATTACTGACTGAACTGCAGTGATTCACTTAACAACTGTGGCAAGAAAGGACAAAATGGGTAAAACTCACTTGTAACAACTGTTTCGCTTAACCACAGAAATTTTGGGCTCAATTGTAATTGTAAGTTGAGGACTACCTGTACTCTTGTTTTTTATTATAACAAGGGTGTCCAACCTTGGCAACTAAGACCCATGGACTTCAATTCCCAGAATTCCAGGCTAGGGGAATTCTGGGAGTTGAAGCCCACAGATCTTAAAAGTTGCCAAGATTGGAAATCTCTTGATTTAACTAAAGGAGACAAAAGGTTTTTGGAGGTAGTGAAAATCACTGGTTCTTCAGGCAATTGCAGAGAAAACACACGTAGGCAAATCCCTCTCTTTTGGCCTGGCGTTATTATCCCCTTTCAATTGAGATCATTTTCAAATTGTGCTTAGAAAGCTTCCCCCTTTCTTTCTTGAAGGAGTTTCTCCTTCACGCCCCCCCCCAACCCACTATTTAGGTGAAGAAGTGGTGATAATATGCAGTTTGCATTTGGCTGGCGCCAGCTTGACTGGCCCTTGTATCTGACGGCCTGTCTTAAAGCAGCAGCGCCTCTTATTTTTAAAAGCAGATCTTTATGGCAAGTTTTTTTTTTTAACCTCCTTTTGCAAACGTGTTTTTCAAACTTGCCAAACCTGTACGGGAGAAGAAGAACCAGCTACCTGAGCCTGATTGTCTTGGTTTTTATTAATTTTTCTCTTGCTCCAGTAATATAATGCAGTTAGATGTGGAACTGAGTAAGAATCCATGAGAATGTTTCTTGGATGCAAGTTGTGATAGCTTGGATCTCATAAGCATGTTTGTGAAAGGGCAGAGAGCTGCTTTCTCTCTTCTAATATTTTTAAAAATGTCATTTAAAGTGTGTGTGTGTGGGGGGGACTCCAAGGACCCTAACATTGCTGTTAGCAATTTTCCTTTTTCTTATATATATATATATATATTGCAATACCATTTTTTTCCCCTGTTATGCTCTGAATTCAGTCTTTTGTATCTTTCCTATCCGGAGTGATGGAATTCTTTCCCTTGTCTATTACCGTATTACCAAATACCGTGTTTCTTGTAATAGAGGCACAGAAACTTAAGAGGAAAGTTTTGGCTGTCTTGAGCATGGTTGGACATATCCAGAGGAAGTGTTGGTTTGCCAAAAAAGTAACTGTTGTTTGGAATGTTTCTGCTTCAGAGTTAAAGCAATTTTGTTTGGTAGCCAGTTTTGACTATTTTAGTTCCTTGCTGAGCTCTGGGCTGTGTTTACCCAATGCAATAATAGATGCTTTGCTGAATTAGCTCAGTTGCACAAATTCTTAAAACACCTGAACCATCAATCAAACCTTCTGGTTGGATTTGCACAACATGCTGATCCTTTAACCCAGAGCATTTTAGGCTGTGTGTTGTGCAAAGCCAGCTCTTTTGTTGTAGTCCTTTGAATTAGCTCAAGTTTTTGGGAACCATGGACCACAATTACAGGTCCCTTTGATGCTTTTGAAAGCAAAAAAAAAAAAAGGCACTTAATGGATTCACACATTCTCCTAAACAATGATTCCATATGTTTTTTGCATTGCTGGCAATGGGGTGGGCACCGGCGGCAGTTTTAACACCCCTGGAATATAAGCCGTTACTAGTTGAAAACAGTATCATTGTTAACAGGGTCTGTGTTCTTGTATTGCTGGAAGTGTGAGGAAGATACTTTGACCTCAGCAAAAGCCAGTAATTTTCCAGGCACATGGGAAGAAATTTCTAAATTTGGGGACTACTTCTTCAACCAACATGGAGAAAACTAACTACAGGTAGTCCTTGATTTACAACAGCTCATTTAGTGATTGTTCAAAGTTTACAAAAGCACTGAAAAAAGTGACGTGATCATTTTTCACAGTTACAACTTTTGCAGCATCCCCATAGTCTTGTAATCAAAATTCAAGTGCTTGGCAACTGGTTCATATTTATAACCTTTGCAATGTCCCTAGGTCACGTGATCACCTTTTACGATTTTATGACAAAGTCAATGGGGAAGCCAGATTCACTTAACAACCAGATTACTAACTTACAACTGCAGTGATTCACTTAACAACTGTGGCAAAGAATGTAATAAAATAGGACAAAACTCTCTTAACAAATGTCTCACTTAACAGAAATTTTAGGTTCAATTCTGGTCATAAGTCGAGGACTACCTCCACAGGCTAGATCATATTCCTTGGGAGGACCAAATCTGTATTCAGCCAACCAAAACCATGTTGCATTTGATGGGATTGTTGTAGGGTAAATGAGCTTGAAAATTGCAAGCAGTAGTCTCTTTAAGGCATATCTGGTGGCATGTACAAGATGCTAAACCTATGTAATGGATGTATTCTACGTATTTACAAGGGACAAAGCGCATATTTATGCCACGCCATCTTATGATTGAGCATTATGGTTTGGTTGATGCAACATGCTAAGGCAGTATTTCTCAGTCTTGGCAGTTTGAAGATGTGTGGACTTCAACTTCTGGAAGTTGGAAGTCCAGACATCTGCAAACCTCCAAGGTTGAGAAACACTATGCTAAGACAATCTTAGGGTTCCTAGAAAAGGCTGACTCGTAGATTTATCCTATCCCAATTTAGTCAAGTCTAAAGTGCTGGGTCAACCAAGCAAAGGAACTTTGAAGGAGGGTTATTTATGGACCATGATGGAAGTCTTCTGCCCCTGAGATTCGCATGCATCTAAGGCCTGCAGCTTGGCAAAGGAAGTAGATTCTGTTATTCTGCTTTCTGTCAACTGTAATATCTTTTCATACATGTGAGCTTCTGATCAATATCCTATCCTTTGTTCAACTAGAAGTGATTTCATTGAGATAGAAACCCACTTTCTGAAAGCTTGGATGATGGTTCATTTGCCTCCTTTTTCTTTTTCAGAATCACCACCCCCTCCTTATTCCCGGCTGTCTCCAAAGGACGAGCAAAAGCCATTGAGTAAGTATGTTCTCCACCCAGACTTTCTTCCTGCAGTTTGCAAAGCATTAGTAAGAGCGATCCAGGTGTTATGTTCACAACTGGAGACCTGTATTTTGTTGGCAACTTTTGACTCTTTTCCAAAAGGAAGATAGATGCCTTTGGTTTTTCTCTTTATATAATGCAAGATGATGCAAAACGTAGACATAGAACATAGAATAATAGAGTTGGAAGGAACTTTAGAGGTCTTCTAGTTGAAACCCCTGCTTGAATAGGGGTTTCTTCTCTTCTGAAGGCAAGCTATTCCACAGTTGATTGATCTCACCATTAGGAAATTTCTCCTTAGTTTTAGGTTGCTTCTCTCCTTGGTTAGTTTCCATCCATTGTTTCTTGTCCTGCCTTCACGTGCTTTGGAGAATAGGTTGATCGCCTCATCTTGGAGGGCTTGTACAGTGAAGTACATGGAAGTACATAGAAGACTTGTACAATGTTGTTGTGGATTGTGCAGAGAATATAGAACTATCCAGCATCAAACTCAGTGTTACACATTGTAAAGTCAGTAAGAAGACTCTGGTCAAGGTCTGCTCCAGAGAGCAGGGTCCTGGCACCGATTGAATTATCCAAGCTAACATAGCAAAAATGGTTTCGAGAGACAAGGAGGCCTCCTCAGTCTATTGCAGATCTAGTTTCAGCATTAGAATAGACTCAGGCAATACAGGTAGTCCTTGACATACAACTATTCTTTTAGTGATCTTTCAAAATTGCAACAGCACTGAAAAAAGTGACTTACAACCATTTTTCACACTTAGGACTGTTGCAGCATTCCCTTGATCAGAATATGGATGATTGGCAACTGGTGTGTATTTATGACGGTTGCTGTGTCCTGGGGGTCATATGATCCTCTTTTATGACCTTCTGACAAGAAAAGTCAATGGGGAAGCCAGATTCACTTAACAACCATGTTACTAACTTAACAACTGCAGTGATTCATTTAACAGCTATGGCAAAAAGGTTGTAAAATGGAGCAAAATTAACTTAACAACTGTCGTGCTTAGCAATGGACGGGGGTTGGGGACCCCTGATCTAGAATGATGATGGTGAACCTATGACACATGTGTCATGGGTGAGATGCCAGGCCTCTCGACCCTCTTGAATTTGTGTGAGAGGGCCCTGATCTTTGAGAATCCCTGGAGCATCTGAAAATCACAGAAGTCCAGAGAGGACCTCTAGAGAGGCCTCCCTTGTCTGTGTGTGCATGAGAGACGGGGGGGACGAGGGTAAATGAAAAAAAAGGAAAGATAAATGAAGGTAGGAGAAGTGAAGGGAGAAAAAGAAGAAGGAAGGATGGGTTACAATCAGTTTGCTGGGCTCCTTGTTGTACTGACCGTCATCCAGAAATAATCTAGATAAGGACTAGTGGACAATGTGGTGGCCCGGCAGTCCTCCAAAGGTCCCAGGGTATAACAAAGTGGTATAACAAAGTGGATTATCAGTCTTCCTGACTGCATGGCATTTCGTCGTACAATTTTGTGGATACTTTTTTATTTGCAAAAAAAGAAGTCAAGTACAGGCAGTCCTCAACCTACAACAGTTCATTTATTGGCCATTCAAAGTTACAACGACACTGGAAAAAGTGATTTAAAGCTATTTTGCACATTTCCAACCGTTGCAGCAATCCCCCTGGTCACGTGATCAAAATCAGACACCTGGTAACATTCATATTTATGACGGTCAGAGTGTCTTGGGGGTCACGTGATCCCCTTTTACAACTTCCTGACAAAGTCAATGGGGAAGCCCGATTCACTTAACAACTGTGTTAATAACTTAACCACTGCAGTAATTCACGTAACAACTGTGGCCGGAAAAGTCATAAAGTGGGGCAAAACTCACTTAACAACTGTCTCGGGTAGCATCAGAAATTTTGGGCTCAATTGTGGCCGTAAGTCGAGGACTTCCTGTATCGTCTCCACCCTGGATAGTAAGGGTGTTCTTGGTAGACGGGGAACTCTGAATTCATGTATTGGAACTTTGCTTTCTGAACCAGCAGGATTGAAAAGAAAAGGAAAAGAAAAGGATTTTGGAGCCGGCTTTTAGAGCATTTTTTAAATAAAGTGATACAAGTGAAGGGGAGAGAGGGAGAGACTAACAAAAGACTTTTAACTTGTTAAAACAAAGTTTTCTTGGTCTCTACAGGGGAGGAAGGAAGGAAGGAAACAAGAATAAACAGCTTCAAGAATTTTAATAGTGATAATTAAGTATAGTAACAATGAGTTGTTTGGAGGCTTAGTGTAACCTTAGCCATGGAGCTCCAAGTTCTTACTTGTTCAATCCCCTCAACCTGGGTTATTTTGGAGGCCGAAATCTTGCCAGTGTTGTTTGTGCATTGGAAGAAAAGAACCACTTCATTCGCATCAGCTGTTGGTGTCCCTGGTTAGGTGAGGAGAAAAACCCTGGTGAACTGCAGTCACACCCGAGAGAGAGGCTGATGGTTTCACCTTGTAGAAGGCAGCTTTCTATGGCGATAACTTCCAAGAACCTATCTTCTCAGGGCAATTCCTTAGAAATACCTGTATTATAGGTAGTCCTCGACTTATAACAGTTCATTTAATGACTGTTCAAAGTTACAGTGGCATTGAAAAAAGTGACTTATGACCGTTTTTCACACTTACAACCGTTGCAGCATCCCCATGGTCAAGTGATCAGAATTTGGATTCTTGGCAACTGACTCGTATTTATGATGGTTGCAGTTGTCCTGCGATCATGTGATCCCCTTTTGGGATCTTCTAAGAAGCAAAATCAACGGGAAAGTCTTATTCATTGAGCCAAGTTACTAAGTTAACAGCTGCAGTGATTCACTTAACAACTGTGGCAAAAAAGGTCATAAAATAGGAGAAAACTCACTTAACTGTCATGTTTGGCAGTGGAAATTTTGGCTTCAGTTATGATCAAGTACTACCTGTAAATTCCCCCCCCCCTCTTATTGATGTCTTAAGAGCTAGCCAGAGTTACTGTTTTGTTCTTGCTAGGAAAGAAGTAATTCTTCCTTTGGGAAAGGCTGAAAAAGGCTTTCTTAAAAAGGCCTCTGCAAAGATAAGGGTTAGTTGCTAGTATATTATTGGTCATTCTCCCCCCCCCCCATCTTTCTTGCTCCTTCCTCTAAAAAGAAAGAGGAGTATTTCATAATCAGGATTAAGGCTTGATTTCCTATATTTTCATCAAGAGAGCTACTTAAAAGTCAGCCAGGCAAGAAGGCAGGAGCAGAAAAGGCAGCAGTTGCTTCTAGGTTCACAAAGTGCGTTAAACCACAGCTGTTTTAACTATTGTTTGCTGAAAAAAGGCATGTTGTCCTTCCACTTTTGCTCTTATAAACCATGATGCCTGCGGTTCAAACTAAGACTTTTGCAGTACAAACCAGAGCTGTGCAGTGTTTTGGATTTGACTCCAAAAAGGTGTTTTTGAACTAAAGTATAGAATCTGTCTGCACCTTTTTAAAGCAGCCGTGTCCTTCCTCAGATGGCAAAACCTCTGCTTCCAGCTGTTTTCTGGGATCTCTGGAAACTATGTGGCTGCTTTATGGGAAAGTAGACAAGTCGCCTGAGTGCTCCTTCCTATAGGTGTGAAGGCAGCTGTGGGGAATTGAATCAGAACCATTGGGCAGCCCTTGTGGGAATGCTTCTTGGGATGGTAAAATGATTGACCATCTTGGAAATAACATGTCCCTTTTTTCCTCTGCTTCCTAGACCTTTCAAATTCCACATTGTCCTACACTGAGACGGAGGCTACAAATTCGCCTAATGTCATCACCAGAGACTTTTCTGGTAGGTAGATCTTTAAATGTGTGGACTACAATGTCATTTTTTTCTTTCAGAAGAAAAATACCTTGTGTACTAAACATCTATGGAGATTCTCAGTCACCCAGGTCATGGTTGTCCTAAAGGCATTTTTTCAAAAGGCAACTGGACTGTCTTTGTTTTTCCTTTAAGACGTTTCGCTTCTCATCTAAGAAGCTTCATCGGTTCTGGAGAACCGAAGAAGCTTCTTGAATGAGAAACGAAACGTCTTGGAGCCAAAACCAAGAAAGTCCAGTCACCTTTTGAAAAAGCACCTTTGGGACCTTGTGTACTAAAACAGCAACAGAGGTGGTCCCAATGTTAAATAACAAGAATCAAAATGCCTTCACAAGAAAAAGCTAGTTAATATACAAGTAGTCCTTGACTTACAATAGTTCACTTAGTGACCATTCAAAGTTATGACAGCACTGAAAAAAGTGACTTATGTTTTTCACAGTTAAGATCATTGTAGTATCCTCACGATCATGTGATCAAAATCCAGATGCTTAGCAGCTGGTTCATATTTATGACGGTTGCTAGCGTTCCAGGGTCACGTGATCCCCTTTTGTGACCTTCTGACAAGCAAAGCCAATGGGGAAGCCAGATTCACTTAACAACCATGTTAGTAATTTAACAACTGCAGTGATTCACTGTTGCAAGAAAAGTCGTAAAATAAGGCAAAATTCACTTAACAATTGTCTCTCTTAGCAATATAAATTTTGGGCTCAATTGTGATCGTACGTCGAGGACTACTTGTACTTCCTCTCTCGCAGGCTCTCTTAACATGGACTTGGCACTGTGGATCACTTGCTGATCCCAACAAGAGGTCCCCATGTTTATATGCCTTCAGCACTGGTACTGTTAACATGTGCAAAATAACGCATTCTGTCAGGACAGGGAAAACACAAAATACATTCTAACAAACTCTCTCAGCTCCAGAAATCTGCATTTGTCAAACTCGTTAAGAATTAACAAGGAAAGAAAAGAAACAGATATTTGATGGTGGTACTGAAAACTAGTAAGTGATCTGTATCTTTCATAGCCAATGGGTGTTCCTGAAATATGTGTTTTGTGTAAATATTTCCATTTATCTGAATAATTGTGTCTCCAAAAATAGGCTGAATGCTCATATTTGAAAATAAGCTTCAACTGGTTCTGTTTGTAACCTGAAGCTTGATTCTTGAGAAGTATTTCTGAAATATTAATAAATTGTTTATTTTTTTGTAGGAAAGAATAAACCCCAACCCTCCTGTATATTACTTAAATTGCTAGTAGATTTTCCTACTGAATACAAATGCACATGTGTGTGCATGTGACTTCTATACAAATGCACATGTGTGTGCATGTGACTTCTATAGGCACAGACATGCATGTCGCCTCTCCTGTTTTTAGCAAGGAGTCCAGGAATGGTCTTCCTGTTTTGCAGGACTCTGTTTGCTCAGGAACTTCGATAGCCTCACTCCCACCCTTCTCTTGTTATTGTTTGTGAAACTGCCAGTGTAGGGAAGTAGGGGGAAAAATCACATTACTGATTTTAAGTCCTTTTTTGAAAATGTGCTTTGCAGGTTTGTGTTTGGTTTATGTTTAGAGTTCACTAAGATGCTTGAGGGTCCTTCGTTTGTTGCCTCATAAATAATGTGGTTCTTGGTGATTTGTATTTAGGGTTCTGCACGGAGGAGGAAAGGTAACGTAAAGGCTGAGAAAGCCCCCCTGAAGTTTGGCTCTCAGGGAGGCTGGCAGTGTTGATGGGGGGGGCAGAACAGAGGGGAAGGGGGTGAGAAAGAGGCCCTGGTGGATGTTGTTAAATGATCTTTGCCCCATTTTACCACCTTTCTTGCCACAGTTGTTAAGCGAATCACTGCAGTTATTAAGTTAGTAACACGGCTGTTAAGTGAATCTGGCTTCCCCATTGACTTTGCTTGTTAGAAGGTCGTAAAAGGGGATCGCGTCACCCCTGGACATGGTGACTGTCATAAGTATGAGTCAGTTGCCAGTGTCTGAATTTTGATCACGTGACCAGGGGGATGCTGCAACAGTTGTGTGAAAAACGGCCGGAAGTCACTTTTTTCAGTGCTGTTGTAACTATGAACGGTCATTATGCAAACTGGTATAAGTCAAGGACTACCTGTATACCTTTTGTTTTTTGGGGCCTCAGCATAGGAACACGATATTCAATTATGTTGTATTTCAGTACAGATCCTTGTGGGTGAACTTTAATTTATCCACCCTGGAATGTTTCCTGCTCAGTGCAATTGCTCCTAAAAGCTGCTGGAGCTAATGAACTCCTGCAAATGTGTTGCTTACTCTAAACATGGTGGAAATTTAAGATCCAAAAAGGGAGCTGGTCCAGATTCTACCATTCCCACAGCCTTGTGCTCAGGAAACAGTAAAGCCTGAGTGATGCTCATGCTTTTTTTCTCTCTCTCAAGATGGATTGTGTGCCAACTCTGAGAGGAAAGGTTGAGGAAGCTTCCAGAAATTTGATTCCAGCGTGTAGGAATGTGAGATATTTTTTGGGCCTCAGGAAGGGACATGTGCTTGCGTGGTATAACTCAGCCTGTCTTGGCTCCTGACTCAGCTCTGAAGCTCAAGTCAAGTCAAGATTCTGATCACTGACCTAGAGGGGCGGGGGAGCATAAGGCACTTTTACTATCAACTTTTGGAGGGTGAGATCCAAAACATTTTGTGTGACCCAGCGCTGATTCTCTCTCTTTAAATGAGCTGTGGATGAGTGTCCAGATGCTCTTTACTTCCAGGGTGAAAGGTGGTGGGTTCATGTGGCATCTCACTTTTGCATAACCATCAGAAGAAGGAAAAAAAGTGGGCTTAAACTTTTCTGCTAGAACAAAATAACGATCACTTTGTAACCAAAATGGTAGTGTAATTGGATCTGCCCATCTCCTACTGTGGAATTTCAAGTGGCTCAGCTTTTCATAAGAGTCTAATGTCTGTTATTTATCTTTCCCCAGTGGGCAGAGTTACATCTATAGGATAAGAGGCTTGCTGTGGTTTAACTCTTAAGTCGCCAGACTAAAGCAACAGTTGTGATCCGAGAGTGGTTTCCAAGATCAGTTTTCCTCGGTCTGGGAGAAAGCAGATGTGCTTTGGTTGAAGTTGCCTAGATTGGCAAGCAGAACGGCCAGATGCTGGCAGTGAACTGGTGGAACTGTACCCCCAGTTCCTTGGGCGGCTGCCCTTTAGGGGAGGCAACATTGCCCAAAGGCTCTTGAGGTTGATCCCAAGCAGGGTCCATTGGATGAGTCTGATGAAGAGCTTGGGTCCTCAATAGAGACGTTGAAGGGTGGGACTTTGCCTTTCCTTTCTGGACAGGTGGGAGGGCAAACATGTTGCCAGGTTAGAATAGAATAGAGCTGGAAGGGACCTTCTAGTCCAGCCCCCTGCTCAAGCAGGAGAACCTATACCATTTCAGATAAATGTCTAGTCTCTTCTTAAAAATCTCCAATGATGGAGCATCCACAACTTCTGGAGGCAAGCTGTTCCACTGGTTGTTTGTCCTCACTGTTGGGAAGTTTCTCCTTAATTCTTACTTCTTGTCCTGCCTTCAGGTGCTTTGGAAAATAATTTTACCCCCTCTTCTTTGTGGCAGTCCCTCAAATATTGGAATACTGCTATCTAACTGTTGTTGCACTTGCCCACCACCCCAACTGCTGGCTGGAGAATTCTGGGAGTTGAAGGCCATACCTCTTAAAAGTTGCCAAGATTGAGAAACTCTGCCCTATTTGAACACCTCCAGCAAAAGACCCTGCTCTAACCTTAACCCTTTCTTTTCCCACAGCCGCACAATTCATTACTGGTACTTTCAGGTAGAGTGTGCCTAACGTTTGCTCCCAATGTCCCGTCATGCTCTGCAATAAGAGGAAAAGGTCCTTCGGGCATTTGAAAAAGCACTTAAGTTAGAAACACGGTTGTTAAGTGAATCTGGCTCCCCCCTTGACTTTGCTTGTCAGAAGGTCACAAAAGGGAATCCCGTGACCCCAGGACACGGCCACCGTCATGGGAGAACCCTTTAAACATTTAATGTAATCACCAGCAACCCAATAAAAATGCTAGTCAAGGAGACACAGGGCAGAAGATTCGGTCGGTGGCCTTGTAGTCTCCTGCCCTTGGCCCACTTTCTTCTACAGTATGGGGAGGAGATAGCAGAAGAAATTTCACCTACCTTCCCTGGCCCGCCTTTCACCTGTGGCCCATCTTTTTGGTTGGACTTGATGCATATTGGATCCGGGAAACCTCCTTTCCTCCCACCCACCCCAAATAATCCCCCACTGAAGAGAAGACCTAAAGAAAGCAAATTTGAGAGAAAGTTGAATATTCCCTTTTGTGAGCCTCACTTTGTCCTTCGCAGAATGCTTATGGATTGCTTCATTTGCCCCAAGTGTACGTGGTCAGTGCAAAAGATACCCTCGGATCCCCATGTGATTGAGAAGCCATGAAGTTTGTCCAGGTCTAACTGGGAGGCTTTGGCAGGTATTGGACTGAGTCCAGCAGATCAAGACCCTCCTTCTCTCTGTTTACGGCCAATCCTGGTTTTTCAATTCAGCCTATCTTGCAAGTTTGCTATTACAGGTAGTCCTTGACTTACAACCGATCACTTAGGAACCATTTTGAAGTTATGACGGATCCTCTCAAAAGTACTTAAAACCTAGTTGCAATGCACCCACCCACAAGACTGCATTTCGGGCCCTTGGCAACTGGCTTGAATTTATGGCCGTTTGCATCAGGCACATGACCATGATTTACAATGTTTTTGCTGAAAACTAGCTTTTATGTCCCGGGGTTTTTTGGCAAAACACCCCCTAGCAAGCAATGGGTTCGCTTAATGACTGCAGCAGTCACTTTACAACTGCATCAAAACAAGGTCATAAAATTGGATTGGTGCCATGATGACCCGCTTCACGACCGACTTACCACAATAATGGGCAGTCTCCATTACCGTCATAAATCGAGGAATACTGTACAAAAATAAAATGGAGATCAAATTGGGGTTCCCCTTTTCAGATGAAAGGTAGTATTTAAAGAAAAAAAAGCCCCTTCTATTTTCCCTCTCTGGTGTCATCTAACCTTCTCAGAATTTTTTTTTTCCCTATTTCTCCTGAAAATAATACAGTTTGATGGGCAGGATTGTTGGTGCCATAAATTAGTTACTTTTTTAATTGAAGCTTTTAGCAATGTTCTTGAAAGGATCTGTAATTTGTGAATTTTCCCTATCCTTACATTACATTATATTACTCACTTTCATTTTGGAAGCAGAAACAAAATCGGTAAGCTACATCGGGTGTGTTTGGTGATTGTGCCTTTGAATGTGTTTTGGGGTGCCAAATTAGGAAATGCAGAACTGAGTAAAGGTTGTCCTTGACTTACAGCCATTCATTTGGTGATGGTTTAATGTTACGGCACTAAAAAAAGTGACTGATGTCTGTTTTTCACTTACAACCATGGCGTCTACAACCATTCAGTCTACCTCGGAAGTGTCTAATCTTGTCAGCTTTAAGACCTGTGGACTACAACTCCCAAAATTCCCCAGCCAGCCATTCTGACTGGGGAATTCTGGGAGTTGAAGTCCACAAGTCTTAAAGTTGCCAAGCTTGGACATCCTGGTCTAAAAAGAAGAAACAGGGAATTGGACATTGGATGGATCCTTTTTTAAAAAAAGTAGAAGAGGAGAAAGATGAGAAAGTTTAAACTTTCCAAGTGAAGCAGGCAAGAGAGACTCTGAAAAAAACGCTTGATGATTCCCCAGACCTTCTGACCTGAACAGAGGCTGTTTGTGAGGATGCAGCTCTGGGAAATGGCACCTACAGCTTCTGGTTAAGCTCTCAAAGCCTTTGAACAGCTGAGGGACTTCAGGGTAGATTCCTGGCCAAGCCTTTGAGCTGTTCCAACCCCGCTCTGCACTCTCCACCCATTCCCCTTTCCGGGTTTTTGCAAACCAAAGAAGCCAAAATATTTGAAAGGCAAAAAGCAGCATTTTTAAGGCGGAAATGTATTACTCAAATTAATGCCCTGGATGCCAGCATCCCTCTCTTTGGCCTTTGCTGTGAGACTGAGGTGGCGAGAGCCAGCCAGTTTGGGGTGTGTGTGTGTGTAAGTAGGAAAGAACATCAAAGGCTCAAGGACTCTGAATAAACCTTTGAACATTTTCTTTTTTTTAAAAAAATATATTTTATTAATTTTTTACAATAACAATCTTTAGTGCTTTGTGAACAATGTGTTGTCTGGGTTCATATATTTAAAACAATGATAATTAATTTCTACAATTAATATGTTGGTAATATATTTCTTGATCCTCTCTTATTCCTATAATATTCTCCTTTCGTCTACATTAAACAAATATAATTCTTAATATTTTCAGTACAAACCAAGTTGAATACAAACATTTTAGTATTTATGCATATAATAATAACATCAACCTATAACATATTTTTAATAAGCTTATAAGATGATTTCTATAAATATAAACCTTTGAACATTTTCACTCCGCCCTCAATCCTGGTTTTCATAGTCTTCACACTCGCTGGTTCTCCTACATGCACACAACACGCATTTCAGTTTTTGCAAAACCTTCCTTGGTTCTCCAGGATAAGGCAGTGATATAGGTCAGTGATGGCGAACCTTTTAGAGACCAAGTGCCCAAACTGCAACCCAAAACCCACTTATTTATCGCAAAGCATCAGCATTGTGGTGCCCTCAGGGGGGCGTGGGGGGCGTGGCCCACTGGGTGGGCATGGCTGCAGTGGTCACAGCAGACTGGGTGAGCATGGCCAAGGCCAGTCCCTTGCCATCTCAGGGGCATTCCTGGGAGGCCACCGCTGCTTGCTTGCTCACTTCCTGCTCTGTTGCTTCCAAACGCCATGTGCCCGCTACTCTGGTGAACTCTGCTGGGTCAATGGCACACGTGCCCACAGAGGGCTCTGAGTGCCGCCTCTGGCACGCGTGCCATAGGTTCGCCACCACTGCCCTAGCCCTAAGTGGAATTTTCCTCCTGTGGGATTTTCCCATCTATTGTACCAGGAAACATAGATAGGGCAGGCTAGAAAAGTCAGTGCCCTCCTAACCATACCCAAGCACTCCACGTTTGTTGGCGATGTCCATTTTGCTCTATGAGTTCATGGTGACCTAACCCTAAGTGGAATTTTCCTCCAATGGGATTTTCCCATGTATTTTATCAGGAAACATAGATAGGGCAGGCTAGAAAAGTCAGTGCCCTCCTAACCATACCCAAGCACTCTGAGTTTGTTTGCGATGTCCATTTTGCTCCATGAGTTCATGGTGACCTAACCCTAGCCCAGTGATGGCGAACCTTTTAGAGACCAAGTGCCCAAACTGCAACCCAAAACCCACTTATTTATTTACAAGAAAAAAAATATGCAAGTATTTATGGGACTGGCCCACTGCCGGCAGACTGACCAACCCTGGCAAGCGGCATCCTTCCGTTTCTTCCTTTTGGAAGTAAGTTATATTTGCAAAATAATAAATAAAGTGAACCTTGTTTTACAGTTGGGAAATGCTGCTGGATGAAGCTTGCATTTTTTTTCTTGTAAAAACAGTGCACTTCCCCCCCTTCCTTGTTGATTCTTTTTTGCTATGCAAATCAAGGAGGAATGAAAGCAGACTTTAAGGGTTTAGCTTTTTCCTTAGATGAATAATGACAAGTGAAATCCTGAAAAATATGTACTGTACATAGTTGCTAGAAGTAGACACTGACCTATCCTTATACTCAAATGGTGTTCTTTGCTGGAACTGGGATGGGCTACCCTTTGTGGTGGTGGGGGGGTTTAAATCTTTTAACCTACAGACATACCTGACTGCTTTGAAACTTGTCGAATTTGGTATTCGACATATTTTGATGTGAAAATTTTGTCCTGGTATTCATCTTTGTTTGGTACTCTCGACAGTGCAAGCTAGAACCTGTTGGTGTCAGCTGCTTTGTAACTCACTACGGAAAGCAAAGCTTGACACCTTAGTCACATGGTTCGGTATTTGTCATTTTTAGTACTTTTAGTACTTGTCATGTCTCTCAAAACCAATTAACCACGAATACTGAGGTACCACTCGAAGATGTGCGCTGTGCTGTCACTCTAGTGGGATGGGATAACACTTTTTAACCTTTTAAAAGCACAATTTTTAGCTTAACTAGGAACTCTAAAAATGATCCTTCTGCTGCCAGATTTCAGAAGGGCAGTTCAGGGGGTACAAGGGGGGGGGGGGTTCAGAGACTTGCATGCTTGCTTCTGCTGGGTCCTGTAGCTCAGGGGTCTCCAATCATGGCAACTTTACGACTTGTGGACTTCAACTCCCAGAATTCCTTAGCCAGCCATGCTGGATGAAGAATTCTAGGAGTTGAAGTCTACAAGTCGTAAAGTTGACAAGGTTGGAGATCCCTGTTACAGCTGATTCATGGGCTGTTTCTCTCTCCAGTGACTCATCTTCGAATTGCCCTAAAGAAGTTATTTTACACTGTTTGTCACTTTTAATAGATTGGGGCAAAGTTATTTTGTCCAAAGTAAGAGTTGACCAACATCAGCACTATCCAAGATAGCCAGAGAAAACAGACCATCCTGTTTTTTTCCAGTGAACTGAGGCCCCAACATCTTTTAAGTGGCACCCAAAGGTGCTTTTTCAAGAGGCAACTGGACTTTCTTGTTTTTCTTCGAAGATGTTTCGCTTCTCATCCAAGAAGCTTCTTCAGCTCTGACTGGATGGTGGGGAATGGAAGGATGTATATATGTTGTTTTGCAGAGGGACACAGCAAATTTCTCCTTTGCCTTTTCTACGATTGCTTCCAGTCGAGTTGTTTTTGTCTGCGCTACCCACAACATTATTTTCTGCTCTAATCTTCATTGGGCACCAGCCTTTCCCACAACCCTCTGTTGGTCCCTGCTTTCCATCCCCCAGTGCTTGGCATGCTGTGAAAAAGGCACAATTGAAACCAGCTGGTTGTGAAAAATAGCTTTTTTCCTTGAAAACTGCAGGAAAGTTACCGATAGAAAGTTGCCTAGACTGCAGGGATCTCCAATCTCAAGACTTGTAAACTTCAACTCCCAGAATTCCATGCTGGCTAAGGAATTCTGGGAGTTGAAGTCCACAAGTCTTAAAGTTGCCACAGTTGGAAACCCCTAAGCTAAAGAGTTGCTGATAGGGACTGGCCTTTCAGTTCTGTCTGGCAGCTTCCATATCCTTATTATTGTGGACTTTTGCTCCATAATCTCTTGCCTGGATGTGGCTGATGGGAGTTTTAGTCCATTCTCATAGGGAAGACAATTGAATTGCTTTTGAAAAGAACCCATCATTCTGTGCCATTCTAGTAAAATAGAGACAGACCTGCTCTGGGTTAAGCAGGAATTCCCAAAGCAGAGTGTTGTGGACTTGGGATCTTTTGTAGTTTGGGGGGGGTTGATTTGCATAGGTAAACAGGCATCTTGGATCTGTGGGGGAAAATACTGAAACAGGGCAGGGTTTCAGCAGAGTTCAGCAATTGTGCATTGATTCAGGCACCAAGGAACAGTATCCAGATTGGCTTTGTGAACAAATGCAACTGCAGAGAAATCAGTCACAGTAACTTGGAAGTAGTTTGCTATTTCGTGGTCTTTGACCCAGTTTTGATTATTCAGAATGGAGTCTCTAAAGATCCTTAGTGTGTGGTTTAGGTGGGTATGTTGTTGAGTGATTTCAGCTAAGGCTTGCAGATGCCCTGTGTTTTGGCAGGCAGGCAGAGCAGATCTTGAGAAAGCAGCTGAGTCCTTGTGTCCTGCTTGGCACCTCAGACAGCTGTGTGCATGTGCCCTGCTATGCACACACCAAATGCTGGAACATCGGTATCTCCCTCGTCAGCCCACAACAATTTCTAATTTTGTGGCCAGAATCGGTAAAATACATTATTCTCCAATTCCCTTCTAGTGCAACCATATAAACTAAGGAGATTTTTTTAAAAAAAGTGTGAAAATAAACTAGTTACTCCTGGTTACTGGATGGGGGGAGATGGTTCACAGAAAGATCTTCCCAGTAGCACCTCCAGGCTTGGGCCACTTGAGATGCTCAGCTCTCCAGCGCCTCCTCCCTCAAGGACAAAGGGCAAGAGTGTCACTTCAGGCGGTGCCCAGGTTAGGGGCCAGTCCAGAGACGTTTCCAAGAAGAAACCAAGTGCTCATTAATCGTAAGCCTACTGGCTCCAGCTACATTCAGTGCCGAAAAAGAAATTACAATAGAAATGGTAAAGATACATGGGGAATGATGAGGGAAATTATAACTGGGTTACTTTAGGTATTACCTGGTATCTGGGTAGCTTGTTCCACCAGCCTTCCCTTTCCCTCCTCCTTCCCTTCCCCTTCCCCTTTCTCTTCCTTTTTCTTTTTCTTTTCCTTTCCTGCCTTTTTCTTTTACCTTCTCCCTTTCCCCTCCCCTCCCTTCCCCTTTCATCTTCCCATCCCATCTCATCCCTTTGCTGTTTCTTAAAAAAAATACTTGGTACTAGTGTGTTTTTCTGACAACAAGTGGAAAAGTGAGTTGGTTGTGAATTCTATACTGAGTGCATGGATGGATGGATGGATGGTTTAGCAAGGTCTCTCTGGCCATGTGAGAGTAGCTCAGGTCACTGTAGTTGATGTCTACATAGCAATAGCACTGAGACTTATATACCACTTCACAGTGCTTTACAGCCTTCTCTAAGCAGTTTACAGAGTCAGCATATTCTCTCTCCCCCCCCCAACAATCTGGGTTCTCATTTTACCAACCTCGGAAGGATGGAAGGCTGAGTCAACCTTGAGATGGTCGAGATCGAACTGCCAAACTGCTGGCAGCCGTCAGTCAGCAGAAGTAGCCTGCAATACTGTATTCTGACCACTGCACCACCAGGGCTCCTGGTTTTTCCTAGTGGGAAACATCAGTGTTTCCCAACCTCAGCAACTTAAGATACAGTATATAGACCTCAACTCCAAGAGGAATTCTAGGAGTTGAAGTCCATACATCTCAGAGTTAGAAGTTCAGAAACTGTGGTCTAGATTCTCACCAGTGCAGCCATGTTGGTTGCAGGCAATTCTTGTGCTAATAGACTCCTTGCTTCCCATTAAAGATTGGAAACAGAGATTGAGGAACTTCTGTTGGATACATAGACCAGAATTCTTCCACTTTTTCTGTGGCTGACTTCTAAATAATGGTTGTCCTTGCGCAGTACAAACCAGTCAATCACACCTTAGCCTCACATGTTGTGTGAAATCAAGCCATAACTAGTGAAGTCAGAGAAAATGATCAACTGAATAGCAAACTGTTGAAACATAATTCCTTGGATGAAGCTCTAGCAGCACTTAAATTGATCCCAAACAGGCCAATTTAAGGGAATATGACATATCGTACAGGTTGTCAAGCAAAAGTGATACCCAATCTCAGTGAGATGTATTTCCAAGTTAAGAAATTTTAGAAGCAAACATTTAGTCATTTCTTTGAAAATCAAACTCCTCCAGCCAGCACAGTGAGCATTGTGCTTCTTTTCTTTGATAAAGGGAAGCCTTGAACCTTAAAGCAAAATGGATTAGATATTAGCATATGCCAATTTGGTATTAATCACCAGATTTGACTTGGGGAAGTAGGTCAAAGTGCAGTCATAAAGCTGGGTTGATCCAAGTAAACACTGTCAGCAGCACAATCATAATATCATTAAATCTGAACACATGCAGGAGAATTCGGGAGTTTTGTTTGTGTCTGCCTTGCAAGGAGAGAGAGAGGATTAAGAGTTGTTTTATGTACAACTTAGATTGTAACGTATTGAGCCAAGATAAGAAAATTATTTAGCAATTCTTCTGCTGCTATTTTTTGCACTGGTAAGGAAAATATTGTTGTGAAAAGACCCTGAAGTTAGTCTGGCTGAGTACAGAACTATCAGCGGTTGTGTTTTAGAGACATAATAAGATTTCCTTAAGTGTTCGTATAGTAAATATTTAAAGAACTTCCTAAAATATGTACAGTAGACTTAAATCTTAAAACTTTGATCTGTCTCCAACCTAGAAAGGCTGAACAATTTTGAGAATAACCCGGATATTTCTTCCCAAATGCTAATTTTGGACCCCGTGGGCTAAATATATTATTTGGGTACCTTTTCTGTTCCTTGGGCCAAAGGGGGTGAGCCCTGCAGCTGCTCCTCCACTTACGATCACGGTTGAGCCCAAAATTTATGTTGATAAATGAGAAATTTGTTAAGCGAGTTTTGCCCCATTTTATGACTTTTCTTGTCACATTTGTTAAATGAATCACTGCAGTAGTTAAATTAGTAGCATATGAGTCAGTTGTCGAGTATCCGAATGTAAATTACAGAACCAGGGAGAACCTGCAGCGATCATAAGTGTGAAAAATGATCATAAATCACTTTTTTCAGCGCTGTTGTAACTTTGAACTGTCACCAAGTGAACTGTTGTAAATTGAGGACTACCTGTATTAACCCTTCCTGTACAGGTCATTTCCAGTAACCTTCCGTGCTCATACAGGGAACACCTTCAAAGCTCACTTTCTGTGTGAAAAGCCAAGGGACCTGAAGCGGTCTCCAGATTGCTAAAGCTAATGTGATAATCATAAATACACTTTTATGCCTCAGCAGGTTAACAAACTTACCTGTGGCTCTGGAAAAATGACCCCCACACAAACCAAAAAGCAGGCAAAATTGCAGAAATGTTGTGTTTGGTCAACACCTCTGACTAAATGAAGCATCCTTTATTCGAGCCATAAAAATGTGAAGCAAGATGGAATGACAGGCTGGATGTGTCTTCGTTTCCTTATGCTTTCATCTGGAGAAAAGCGAAAAGATGTTGCCCTGAGCATAAATATGGTTCCTGTCTGAAAAGCCATGGAGATGTGGCGGTTCCATGCCTGGTCACCTTGTGCCTCTGAATAACAGAATAATAACAGAGTTGGAAGGGACCTTGAAGGTCTTCTAGTCCAACTCCCTTCATAAGCAGGAAACCCTATCCCATTCTAGACAAATGAAATAGCACCTGTTCTAGGTAGTGGCTTCTTGGTTGCAAGAGAGAAGCCAAGGGTAAAGGTGGAAAGAGGGAGAGGGGGAGAGAGAGAGAGAGAGAGAGAGAGAGAGAGAGAGAGAGAGAGAGAGAGAGCTGGGGCAGGGTGGAGGAGACAGCCTTGGTCCCTGTCAAACGGTGAAGAGCAAGGTATATTTGAGGGCTCCGTAGAGGAAAAAAAGGGCTCTTCTAGCTTCTCCTCTCATGTTTTCTCTCTCCTCCCATATGCCTTTGCATTTTGGGGGTCGGGGTTGTGTCTCTGCTATATTTACAATGAGATTAGGGCCAAATTTTTGATGGTAGAGGAATTCAAGGGCCCAATTTGTCTTCTTGCGGACATATCTCCAACTGCTAGAAACCACATTGGTACTTCTAGACCTGCTAGAACTAAAATTCTTTCTTAAATCTAATTGATTACATACTACTGTTATTTCATTGTATTTTTATGGCATATTATATGCTAGGGGCTCCTACTGTTTCTATCCTGGGATTCCTGTGGAAGGAAAACCATTTCTCAGGGCAGTGATGTTTTTTGAGAGTGGATGCCAGAGGGATACTGTAGAGGTGTTGCTCTTCCCAAATAGGGAAGCTCTCTTGGGATGGGTGCAAATCATGAGGCCAGTTTTTCTGTCTTTAAAAGAGGGCATGCTTTGATACACTGCAAATGGGGACGACACGTATAAATTCTCTGGGCCCCATAGCTTTGCTGCCCCAATTAGCATTCCATTTTAGCATCAGTTCTTCTCAACCTTGGCAACTTGCAGAGGTGTGGGCTTAATTTCCCAGCCAGTTTGAGAGCTGAAGTCCACATTTGGGTTTGGCCAGTCTAGAGAAAAGAAGAACCAGGGGTGACATAATAGCCGTCTTCCAGTATTTGAGGGTCTGCCACAAAGAGGAGGGGATCAACTTATTTTCCAAAGCAGCTGAAGGCAGGACAAGAAGCAACAGATGGAAACTAATCAAGGAGAGAAGCAACCTGGAATTAAGCAGAAATTTCCTAATAGAGCAATTAACCAGTGGAATGGCTTGCTGTCAGAAGTTGTGGGTGCTCCATCATTGGAGGTTTTTAAGAAAAGACTGTCTGAAATGGTATAGGGTCTCCTGCTTGAGCAGGAGGTTGGACTAGAAGACCTCTAAGGTCCCTTCCAACTCTTGTCATTCTGGTAATTAATCTCTTCATGTTGCCAAGGTTGAGAAACCCTGCTACAGGGTGTAAATAGTGACATCTAGTGACAGAACATAGTATTATCAATGGCGTGAGGTTTTGTAAAAAAAAATAAAACTAGAATAATTCTCTGTGCTCCGTGTTTTTTATTAGGTAATTTTCAAGCTGGTAAACTCTGAATCAATAAAGTGCTACGTTTAAATATTTATTCCACAAAGGGAATTAGTTCTTTAGCTTTCTTAGCTTTTTTTCCCTAGCTGGTACATTATCAGTGGAATAAGAAGAATATCTGAAAGATCACGGAAGCTACTTCGTGCTCTGTTCATGCACTTCATTTTGCATGCTCAGATTAAAGGGCAAAAACTTGTTTCTCTTTATGGGGTGGGCTCACCCACCCGCTCCCTGTCAATGTGATCATGTCCTGTAAGAACATGGATTTATTTTACCAAACTCAGTTACGACTTTCTCTCCTGAATAATTCTCAAGGAATGAGACACAATTCCAACCTTCTTTTAGGTGATCAGAGTGGGGTCAAGCACATCATCAATCTTGACCATTCATAGATCAGATTATTTGTATAGGTTGTATGGAATAAACTTGTAGTGCTTTTGAACTCTATCCTGCCTCGTGGTTTTTTTGCACCTGACATATTTATAAATACAGGTAGTCCTTGACCTAGGACCACAATTGAGCCCAAAAGTTCAGTTGCTAAGTGAGACATTTGTTAAGTGAATTTTGGCCCATTTTATGAACTTTCTTGCCACAGTTGTTAAGTGAATCCGACTTCCCCATTGATTTTGTTTGTCACAAGATCACAAAAGGTGACACTGGGGCACTGCAACTGTCATAAATACGAGTCAGTTGGCAAGCATCTGAATTTTGATCTTGTGACCATGGGGATGCTGCAACAGTCGTAAGTGTGAAAAACGATCGTGTCAGCACTTTTTTCAGTGCTGTTGTAACTTTCAGCGGTCATTAAACGAACTGTAGTTAAGGACTACCTGTATAGAGATGACTTAGCAAATTATTAAGTCTTCATAGATTTGCTAAGATCACGGATTCTGGAGACAGAGACACACCCTGGGTTGCCTAGCGGGGCTGAGCCGGAGGGGAAGGCAAGAGCGGGACAAGGGGTTGAGGCTTAAGTCTGGGGATGGATGAAGCTGCTCAAAGAGGGGAATCTTGCTTCATTGGCATCTTTTAGGATGTTGTTTCTAACAGAGATTTATCTGTAACTTTTTGTTTTTGAACAATTTTGTTTACTTTTGCTAAAGTGACACAACACTTCATCTTCTTTGGCATTTTTTAGCAATAGAGAATTATTTTTTTAAATGTAGATTTAGAAACGTTTAAGTATTGTTGGATATCTGATGAATATCTAATAAGTATACATAGTTTCCCTCCTTGCTTTGTTTTAGGTTTTTTTCCTTTTTGGTAAAGTTTGTTGGTATTTTTTTTCCAGTTTTGTGTATATAGAATAGAATAGAGCTGGAAGGGATCTTCGAGGTCTTCTAGTCCAGCCCCCTGCTTGAGCAGGAGAACCTATATCATCTCAGATAGGTGGATGTCCAGTCTCTTCTTAAAAATCTCCACTGATGGAGCGCCCACGATTTCTGGAGGCAAGCTGTTCCACTGGTTGATTGTCCTCACTGTCAGGAAATTTCTCCTTAGTTCCAGGTTGCTACTCTCTTTGGTCAGTTTCCAACCGTTGTTTCTCGTGCTTCCATCTGGTGCTTTGGTGAACAACCTGGCCCCCTCTGCCTTGTGGCAGCCCCTCAGATACTGGAACACTGCTATCGTGTCTCCCCTATTTCTTCTTTTCCTTAGACTAGCCAGACCCAAATCCCGTAGCCGTTCTTCGCATGTTTTAGTCTCTAGGCCTTGGATCATCTTGGTTGCTCTTCTTTGAATTTTTTCCAAACTCTCAACATCTTTTTTGTGGTATGATGACCAAAATTGGCTGCAGTATTCTATGTATGGTCTTACTAGGGCTTTATAAAGCGGTAATAGTATATGTGTGTGTGTGTGTGTGTGTGTGTGTTTGTAAAACTTGTTAAGATCAATATAATTTAATATTTTAAAAAACAGAAAAGTCCTCCATGCATGAATAGGCCTATTTTGAGGCTTGTGGTTTGGAAGAGTTTGCCTGTGACTTGGCACAGAGGCCAGCAGTCTCAAGGCCCAGGCCTCCATTCTCCTCTTCAGCCCCTTTTATGTGGGTCCTCTGAAGTCTTCTCCAACCCCGCTTTCTGGCACTGGGGACTCCAGTTTGGTATCATCGTGTCCTTTCCTTCCCAAAAAAACAAAAACAAAAAACAGGGGGGGGGAATGCAGAAAATCCTAGTTTAGTATACCACAGGCCTCCCCCCCATCACCCCCTTATCTAGTGTAGCCGTCTTTCTCCCCCAAAACTAGAAGCCAAACAAACCATGGATTTGTATAATGTCTTTGACCTTCTAAGTGGCCATAGTCTAATCCAGTGTTTATCAACCTCAACAACTTTGAGGTGTTTAGACGTCAACTCCCAGAATTCTCCAGCTCCCGGAGTGCTGGATAAGGAATTCTGGGAGTTGAAGTCCACCCACATTTTCAAGTTGCTAAGGTTGAAGAACACTGATCTAATCTGAGTGGATTATATTTTTATATAGCATCTGACAGAAGTCCTCCCCTTCCCCTGTTTTTACGGGGTCTGGAATACGTTGTCATTCTGATTCATCCACTTCTTGGGGGGCTGGTGGGGTGTGGAGAGATGGGCGAGATTCTCAGGCATTGTAAAAGGAGAAGTGTGTCAATTTATGGTAGCCAAACATCAGAGAGGGTTTGATAGCCCCCTTTCCAACTAACTAATTTAATTGAAAGGAAGTATGACTTTCCTGAACTGCAAGTTCATGCTTTTTAATCAAATGCATCGGTTGGACAAGGGGCTGCTGACCACTGAATAGGTGAATGAAGCTCTTGGCTGAGTGTCAGAAAGGCTGGTGTTGTATCTTTTCTTCCTCCTTTGTGGTGCCAGTTTGTTCTGCACACATGGAAGCACCCAGAGAGTTCTTGTGATGTTTCTTCAAAGCGCATGGATTTCTCTACAAGAGACAGTGCATGGTTGGAGAATTCTGGGAATTGAGGTCCACACATCTTAAAGTCCCTAAGGTTGAGAAACGCTGCCCTGGAAACTTAAATGCCAGGGAAGTTGCAGGAAGCCAGTCCCCATGTTGGCTGCCGCATTTCCTTCCCTGCATTCAGAACCTTTTGTCTTCTGGGTACGACCCAGGGGATGATGGAAAGCCTTATCCAGCTGAGCTTGAAGCAAGTGGATTTTGCTTGACCTGGGATTGGAAGGAAGTAATTGGAGCAGGACTTAGGAGCCTGCCTGGCCAAGTGGACTATACCTGCCTCGAGCAACTGTTCTGGCAGTTCCCCCCCTTCTTTTGCCTACATTGGCACTTCCAAGTCTGTGTCAGACCGGAAGAATCAGGATTAGTGATTTATTCTTCAAGCCTACAGACAAGAATCTAGTCAACTAAAGGTCAACAAGAGTTAACGGAATTCATCACAGGAGGTTCTTAAGAAGAGACTGGATAGTCACTTGTCTGAAATGGTATATGATATCCTGCTTGAGCAGGGGGCTGGACTAGAAAACCTCCAAGGTCCCTTCCAGCTCTATTCTGATTCTGATTCAGTAGGGGCTGGACTTGGAGTGTTTGTGGATATGTAAGGATTCTAGGTTGAGTCCTCTCTTGACTCCACCTTCAGGCTCTGCCTGCTTTTCTCCTAAAACCTAGTTGCTTTGCACATTAAATTATTGTGGAGGCTTCTGAAAAGATTTTTTCCCCTCCTCCCTCTCTTTTTTCCCCCAGCAGGAGAAGTCTTTGAATGTTGTAATTACCTGCAAACCTTGTGGTTCTCTGAATGGGGTAGCAGGAGCCAGGGCATGGTTTTTAAAAAAATAAAAATAAAAGTCATGGAATTGCAGTCTGTTGCATTCAGGCTGCTGCTCCTAAAACAAGGCTTAAATTACAGGCCTGACTACGGCTTCCCCTTTTTCTTTTCAGAATTTTTGCTAAGTTGCAATTGACTTAATGAAATCCTGCTATTTTGTTCAGTGGGGATATCTTTGGCAGATGTTGATTTAACCCAAGTATGGATCTTATTTTTCTTATTTTTCATCAAAAATGAGCAGAGCCCTTCAGGGAAGGAAGAAAGAAAGTGGGGGGATCCTGTTCCTGTTTGTTGCACACAATCTTAGCAGCCAGCAGTTCACTTGGTCTTCTCCTTCAGCGGGAGGCGGGGAGGGGACCCTTGGAGGCATCTTCCCTCTCCTTCCCTCTCCAAAACACAGTCAGAAACCTTACAAAAATAAACTGTAGTAAACAGAACTTCCAGCATGTGCCTTTGCTGGGATCCTTCACAGGATTCCTACAACAAAACAGATCAGGTATCCTTTTCTTTCTTTGTTATTCTCTGACTCTGGTTTCAGTGCCCCGAGGCTTACTTTATTTGGAGCTGCTCCTTGCCCATTTCTTGTGGTGTTCTCTTGGGACCTGGGATTACAGAGATCAAGCATTGCCCAGATCTTTATCAAACTGTCTGCTTATCACAATTCTGGGATGGAAACTTTGGAAAGAAGTTCCAGTCAAGAATTTAGGCACTTGACCTCTGTAGTTTGGCCTTCTATGCTGACCGGAATATTTGCTCTGCCATGTCTGTAGCCTCTTTCTGGCCTGGTTGTGGACATCCATTCGTGATCTAGAAGGGATTTGCTCCTCTCACATTGTCTTGGCCACATTCTAATCCTCCATGTTATCTTGGTCAATCTCCTTCAACCTGTTGCTGTCTGGATGGTCATTAGCTGGGTTGCTGGAGATTATGAAGATGTAGCCTGTCTCATTCGAATGGTGTTAAGTTGAGGAAGACTGAGGTTATCAACTGTGTGTCACATAGGAGATATGCTAGTAACTGGTTCCCAGTTACTTGAAACTCCAACTTTCATTCTAGTAAGGAAGAATAATAAAATATGATAGTTGTCTCATTTGCTCATCTCAGTGAAGTTTATGAGAAGCTCCCCTTATACATACCAACCTTTCCCAACGTGGCTATTCTCAATCCACTTGTCTGGAGAATAGCCAAGTTGGGAAAGTCCAACTTGAGTCCTGAATGCCAGCAGGTGACACCTGCATCTCTGGAAGCATACCCAGAGCTGGGGAAAATTGATGGAGATGAAAGATTGTCATATAAGTTCTATTATTAATAATAATAATAATAAAAACAAAGATAGTACCAATAATAATAGATGCTTTGGGTGCAATCCAAAAACATCTGGAGCATCATTTGAACACCATCAGCAATGACAAAAACCCCATCGGTCAATTGCAAAAGGAACATCTTTGGAACATGTGACATCCTGCAGTGATACCTTTCACACCATCAAACTTCCCAGGTCCTTGGGAAGACTCGATAGGTTGATAAAAATGCAATCATCTGGCTGAATGTGCCACAAACTACAATAGTAAGTTCTGGACAGACAGCTAAGCTGGAAATGTATTTGCATCCACAGAACCAATTAATAACAGCAACAGCAACACTGCTGGCAGCTTGCCCTGGGTCTTCCAGGAGCAAGGAGATAAAGTTGGCCTGATGGGGCAAGAGAGGCTGTTTTGAAATGAGTTGATTTATTATGGTGGGTCTCTTGGGACTTTATGAAAACCTTTGCTTGGTTGTGCTGAGTTAGCGGTTACAGAATCAGAAAGTTTTCTGCATGACACAAGCTAGACCAGCGATTTGAGGCTGCGATATAATGTGTGCTGCTATTAGTCATCCTGGAGCTATGTAGATAACCTTCCATAAACTGGTGCCTTCCAGATGTGTTAGAACTTCTCTTCCCAGAATTCCCCCTCCGCAGGCATGCTGGCAGGACATCCTGGGAACTGCAGAAATGCCATCCCAACATTTCTGGAAGTCTTCCAGTTGGGGGTGATTGCTCAGGAAGCTTTCATGGCAAATGGTGAAGGAGGCCAAGATTGCACAGTGAGGCTGTTTGATTCTCCTTAACTTGATGCTCATCTTTGAGACGTTTAGAGCCAGCAGCCCTAATACCACATCCGTAGTCCCACATCCATCATCATCATCATCATCATCATCATCATCATCATCATCATCATCATCATCATCATCATCATCATCATCATCATATAGGTTGGAATGTGCCTGCTGCCCAAAGAAATGCTCCCTGTGGCTTCTTGGCAGTTCCTTGGCTGTTTCACCAAGAAAGGACCTTCTCAAGCCCCATTGACCTCCAAATCCCTGCTTTAGAGGTGCCCTCCTGCTAACCACAGGCACCGCTGAAGAGCCTGCCACACGCAAAGATGTGCCTGTGTTTTTCCTCTCCATTCCAGGCAACCTTTTAAAAATGTGAGGAAGGGTCTTGAAAGAAGGGGCGGGGAAGAAAAGTGAGCTTATGGCTGCTGCCTGGAATGACTTAACTCTGAAGGTATGCGTCTGAAGAGCTGGCCTGTACAAACAAGCAGATTGAGGCTGTGAAAACGCAACTCCAGCCTTGCCCCCAGCTGGGGTGGCGTGTCATGGATTGGTGTGTCATGGATCATTTACTCTGGGACCCGCCAGTCTCACCTTGCGGTAGTGAAATAGTGCAGGAGGGAAGAGTTTGAAGGGGGGAGCATGTTGGTTTCCATCACCAGATAATCCACTCACGCTCCATTGGAGGTTTTTAATGCAATGGGCACTCCAGGGGTTGGGCTAGCTCTATTTTACCTGATGCATTCCAGCTGCAGCTTGTAAGCCTAAGGAACTTTTAAGCATGCCAGCTCAACAAAAGCGATTCAGGGTCTTTCTGGGCCAGGATGCACTGGAGCTGGGATGGCTATTTCCCTCCCTTCTGGGTAGCAGTTTCTGCAAGGGAATTTTAACTTGTTCCATATTGGGCCACTTTTGTTCCAAAAGACACGGTCTCGTAGCTGCTGGATGAAGATAAAAGGGTAATCACGTTAGCAAGCCTCTTTCCTAAGATTGTGATTGGTCACCATGAAGCTCTTTTGGAAGTCATTGAATATTCATGAGCTGTCTGTAGAAAGAGCAAGGAAGAAAGGAGCAGGATAAATGGATTTATCGATAAAGTATTGGCAAGATGATGGCAAACCCCTGAAAGCAAGCCCCTATTTGGCAACAGAAGTTCCCCTCTTTTTAATCAGAAATGAAACCTCCAAATGCTTCTGTCCCTTTTCTCTCCTGGTGGGTAAAAGACAGAAATACGGCCCAGCGATCATTATAGATATTTGCTGCATTCCAAAACCAGCACTTGAGGTCGTCGAATGGAGAAATATTCTTTGTGCAAAAAGGATCTGTGGAATTACTTGTGGAGTTTTCCTGAGGATTGGACACACACACAAACACAAAAACAACCCTGCAAGGCACAGAAGTCAAAAGCCTGATCACTCCAAAGCTCTACTTGCTAACCCATCTTCTTCTGGAGATCTCGCCAGGCATGAATTCCCACGTTTGCTCAAACACGCTCCATAGTCACAGACCTAGTTCTTTGTTTAACCCTGATTTATTCAATTCCTTCTATTTCACCACACTGTGTAGTTGTGGTCAAATCAGGCTGTTGACTTTCACTTCGATAGAAACACCTAGCTGAATGTATGTGCTTTTCAGAAGGAGAGAATCTGGGTAAAACAAACAGCATTCACTCTACTCTAAAGGGCCCTAAAACATGAATGGATAAAATGGACTTCTAGAAACATTTCCAGGAAAGCAGATGAACATTGGGATTTTTTTGCCTTTTATCACAAAGCCAAGCAAGTTTTCACCTCTCTTTTAGGAGGGGGGGGGATCAGCTCTTTAAAACTGAGACCATTTGCACGTGCATAGCCCCATGCCTATATATCTTATGTGCTTTAGAAAATGGGGAAGTGGTAAAGCATACAGCAAAGCCTTTAATTGCTCTCAAACCTGGACATTTACAGAGAAAACCTCCAGTTATGGTGCTGCTGGCATGACTTTGGATAAGAGGGCAGCACCAACCTTGTTCGTCCTTAGGAGATGGGATGGAAGTAAGTTGAGGCTGAGTGAATCTGAAGCGGGCTGACAAAACCTCCCATAATGCAGCAGTGGCCAGATGTGCTGGGCTACAGCTGCTGTTGTGCCCAAACAGCATCGCCAACACTTCCAACTCTGAGTCTCAGGGTCTCGACTCGCAATCTTGGAGTCCCTTCTAACTCTGTTACTCTGTTCTAATGTTCTGTTCTGTTCTGTTCTGAGAGTAGTGCAGACCATCCTCCAGAATCTCTGGAAGATACCAGAAAGGGGGAGGCTGTGTTATTATTGGTTGAGGTAGGGTAATGAAAAATTTGGTTGGGGTTTTCATTTCTTGTATTTCACGTAATTAACCAGTGGAATGGCTTGCCTTCAGAAGTTGTGGGTGCTCCATCACTGGGGGCTTTTAAGAAGAGACTGGACAGTCACTTGTCTCGAATGGTGTAGGGTCTCCTGCTTGAGCAGGGGATTGGACTAGAAGACCTCCAAGGTCCCTTCCAACTCCATTATTCTGTTATTTATTTATTACATTTATATGCTGCCTGTTTCACTATCAAGTGATCCTGGGCAATTCATAACATTGCACAAGCCAAAATGCAAAAACACTAAAACATTAAAAAAAAATTTGTCTGATGGGATCTGCAGCATGCCCTTTTGCCAGAGCGAGTGGGGCACAGCAGTTCCATTGGGATGGGACAGTATCAGGCATGAATGACTAAGGGCAGGGACTCAGGATCCAGGAAAGGGCACAACTGGTACACGTCACAAAGTTGCACAAAGGCTCTCCTAGCCACAATGGCTACCTACCCTTCAAACAGGAGTTAGGAGAACCCCCCAAGTTGTGCATCCAGTTTGTCTGGGGCAGTGCAACCCCATCCAGAACTAAAGATGTTAAAATCTTGGATCCATGCACCCATAGCCATTCGGTCTTACCAGGATTCAGCTGAAGCCTTTTGCTTGTAATATTCTCTCATTTTCCCCACCTCTGAATGCTTAATCCTGGCCAAGTCAGTGGAACATTAACTGCCAAAAGTGTGGATGGAATAAGGAAAACCATGCAAAATTGGGTATTTGCTGTAGTAAAGAAATCCAACAATATTCTGTAAATAGTTGATCAAGTGCAAAAGGGATACTTGAGCCCTGAGATCAGTGTAGGCTCCAGATGGATGGATGGATTATATATATCCCAGTTCTTTATTCCAACACTCAAGAGGGCTTATAGCTATTAAAAATGGAGAAAACAGAGCATCATAAAATTGGTACAATTAAATCAAAACTAGAATGAAATATCAATCAATAAATTAGCCATTAAAAACTTGGCAATTTCCAGCTTTCAAAAATGTAGCAAAGTGGGGATTAAATGTGCCTCTTTAAGAATGTCTATGGAGATTCTCAATCATCCAAGTCATGGTTGTCCCAAATGTGTTTTTCCAAAAAGCAATTGGACTTTCTTAGTGTTTTTTTTTTAAATGCTTCACTTCTCATCCAAGAAGCTTCTTCAGTTCAATTCTGGGAGCTGAAGTCCAAAGGTCTTAAAGTTGCCAAGATTGGACAACCCTGATGTAGATGTTAAATAGTGTAGGAGACAGAGTCTTAATAGACACAAAAGGTCAACAGCCTATTGTCCCCCACACCCACCTTTGGGCAAAACAGACCTTTCAAGGCCCAAATCCATCACAGTCCCAAAGAGTATCAAAGCCAATCATACTGAAAGTGGCCAAGTGCTCTTGCAAGTTTTAGGAGGCTACATTCCCTTCACCTAACTCCTAGTTTAAAAAGTGGAGGGCAGCGTAGTGGCTCAGCAGTTAAGACACTGGGCTTGTTGGCTAGAAAGCCGGCAGCCCAGGTTGGAGACCTGGGGATCACATGATGGGTTGAGTTCCCATCCCCAGATCCTGCCCACCTAGCAGTTCGAAAGCATGCAAATGCAAGTAGATAAATAGGTACCACTTCAGTGGGAAGGTAACAGCGCACTGCGATGTCCTGCTGGCCACATGACCGCGGAAATGTCTTCAGACAGTGCTGGCTTGAAGGGTTTGAAACATTGGCAATGTAAAATCCGGAGGGACTCCAGTGCTGTGTTTTAGACCATACCATGATTGAAATGGATTGGGAAAGTTAGCTTCATCCAGGTGAATCTGGAGCCGGGAGGCCATTGTTTTCTTGCTCCTTTTCCCCAAGAATGGAATATTTGAGGCTGGCCCATAATTAAAAGATCTCCCAAAGAAACCTTTTTCAGTAGAGGTCTTAATACCTGCTTCTTTTAAGGAAGTAAAAACTTGTTTGACCCTGAAGGAGAGATGATCACAACACGGCATCCTCAAGGATTGTGGACAGAATGCTGAAGGGCGGCATTTTCAGGCCTGCCCAGGCTTTCCTCTAAAATGTGAGCTTTTCAAAACGTAATAAGGTGCATTTCCACAAAATGTGATCGCATGATCCTGGGACACTGCAACCGTCATGGTCAATAAATGAACTGTTGTAAGTCGAGGAATTCCTGTATTCTTTTCTGTTTGATGCAAAAAGCCTGTCAAGGGGTTCCAGTTAATCTAACAAGGTTTGGAAGCTCCACAGAAATGTAGAAGAATTAGGAACAAAACTGGGTGACATGATAGCAGTGTTGCAGTATTTGAGGGGCTGCCAGCCAAAGCACCAGAAGGCAGGACAAGAAGCAACGGAGGGAAACTAATCAAGGAGAGAAGCTACCTAGAATCAAGGAGAAATTGCCTGTCAGTGAGAACAATCAACCAGTGGAATGGCTTTTGCCTTCAGAAGTTGTGGACGCTCCATCACTGGAGGCTTTTAAGAAGAGACTGGACAGCCACTTGTCTGAAATGGAATAGGGTTTCCTGCTTGAGCGGGGGGTTGGACTAGAAGACCTCCAAGGTCCCTTCCAACTCTGATATTCTATGTTCTAAATTTTGTTCGCCACTGTCAAATGTCTTTGGAGCCATTTCTGTTTTTCAGAGGAAAATGGCAGTGGAATTTGGATGCATCAGGAACCATTTTGTTGTTCTTTTGAGTCCAGCTGAGTCCAAGCACAGAGTTTTTCCATGACTCTGGAGAATGAGCCAGGCCTTGAGTTGTTCAGTCTTTCCTTTCCACCTTTCCTCCAATTAATGCTGTTTTTCTTGACTGGCTTTCAGCAGGAACTGTTTCTTCCACCACAAAATCTGGCATTTCAGTAACCCTTTGAGTTTTTGAACCTTTCCTTCAGAACCAAGGCCGAATGCCAAGTCTCGGGAGTTTGGGAAACCTCAAAATGTTTTTTTGTTTCCTATCACCAAGAATGAATACTTTATTACATTTAGATCCCACAAACATCTATAGTAAGATTAATGTGCCAGCAGCATTCTGATAGTGTTTTGTTTTTAAATGCAAATATATATATTGCCACCCAAATGTCCAAATGCTCAGAATCACAACATCCAGGAAATACCTCTAAGATCATTCGATCTGGTATCAGTCGATGGGTGATTGCCAGAATCGAATATAAACCTGGAAGATGAGCTGGAAGGGTTACTTGCAAGAGCCTCAACCTTGTCAAAGAGGCAGCAATCTCATTTAAGGATGTAGGTTCCTGTCCCTTCTCAGGGCCTTCCAAGTAAGTTCATCTTTTGCCCTTGCTTTATTTACTGAGTGGCTCCTCTGAACCTGCCCATGTTTCCCTAAACCTTCTCAGTTCAGAAACTCCTCATATCTTATTCCTTGGTTTGATGATGATTAATTTAGGGCTGCTGTTTTCAGGCCAAGCCCTCATGCTCCTCCCAACTTAGTTTTTAAAGGAACTGTGTGGCAGGTGGCACAATTTGTTTGGACACAAGTACTTTAGTAGACCTGAGGTTGAAACCTCAAGGTTCAGGAGAACATGGTTTATCAACTCATCAGCCAATTTGATAATACAAGGAGACAAATTGCAGAAGAACAATTCACACAGGCACTTTTTCCCTGTGGCTGTTAATCTTGAGCATTCTCACAAGCATGCTTTTGAATGGTTAAAGTAGCCTAAACTCATTTGGGGTTTTGTTTTTTTTTGTTTTTTTTGGTCCAAACAAAATTCTTGGTCCAAGGTTTTGCCTGGGGGAGAAGAGGGCGTTATTTCTTCCCTCCTCCTTTTTTCTCCTTTGAAAACTAGAGTTACAACTCAAGTTAATCTTTAGCAAAACAACAGCAGTTTAGAGTTGGTTCCCTGGGCAAGTCTGTTTTTCCTGCCAGTGAAATTTGAGAATGAAAGGGGGGGGGAGTGGGAGAGAGAAAGTAGGCCTCTGTTTTTGAAATCCAGTGAGTCAAGCTGCTCTCTCAAGCAAAATGATGGTATCAGCTTGACTTCAAAGTTAATTGGACTTGATGGCATCAAGGTATAAGGTCAGAAGGGCGAAGTCTTGAGATATGTTGTTGGGAAGCTCTGAGCCAGGTTCAGGGTTTTCCCACAAACCAAGAATGCTTGGCTGATGTTCCACAAGACCTGGGGGGGGGGGAAGTCCAGCCAGAGATGGGGAAACTAGTCATGGCATGCAGACTGCAGATAGGAGCAAAGGGACAACCTTCTAATGCTCCATTTGCTTAGTTATTTAAAGATGGCATCTCTTAAACAACTTTGGGGCTGCTAGAAAGTATTTTCATGTGCCCTCCCTCCAAAAAAAAAGGCACAGAAGAAAGTGGGGTTCTGTCTCTGGGCTGTTCAGGTTTGAAGGGTTCCAGATAAAGGTGAAATGAAAAGGTCAACACATCTTAGATTCTGGTTTAAGCAAGAATTAAACAGCCAAGAGGAGACACGCTCTGTTTGACCTTGTTTTTTATTCATCAAAAAGTTAACACAGGATGAAGGGAATCTCTTTGGAAATTCAGATTCCAGCCAGGAACCTAGAAATTATCCAAATATCATTGTGAGAGATTACAGCCAGAAAGGTCTTATTGGTTTGTAAAAACCTTTACTCTTTGCAAAAATTTGTGTAATCTGTTATTCCACCTAATGTATCAATCACTACAGGGGTGACTTTTCCATAATCCATCCATTTCAATCTTTTTTTTAATCTTCAAATCTGCCATATCTGCAAAAAATGCTCTTTTCCTTCCAATTACGGCATTATTTGGTATATGATGTTCTAGATCCTAATCATTTTGTTTGCAAAAATTCCATAACCTCATTTTCAACAACTTTCTCAATTTTTGTTTGTCCTAAATTTGGAAAACCAACAATATTTTTTGTACAGATTCCAACGGATGACAGTGGCTGCTATGCCATTGTTTATAATTAGTCTGAGTAATGTTGTATTCACCCACTTTGTCAAGGTTCTGACAGACAAGACCAAACAAATCAGAACTCCAAGGCTTGAGATTTCCTCGGAGAACATGTTTATTGGTTATATAGTATTGGCATGGTCAAAAGTGAAACCCAGTCTGAAGTTTCCTTCAGAGAGCAACAATAAGCATACGGAGAACGGCTACGGGACTTGGGTTTGGCTAGTCTAAAGAAAAGAAGAAATAGGGGAGACATGATAGCAGTTTTCCAGTATCTGAGGGGCTGCCACAAGGCAGAGGGAACCAGTTGTTCACCAAAGCACCAGAGGGAAGGATGAGAAACAATGGTTGGAAACTGATCAAGGAGAGAAGTAACCTGGAATTAAGGAGAAACTTCCTGACAGTGAGGATAATCAACCAGTGGAACAGCTTATCCCCAGAAATCGTGGGTGCTCCATCACTGGAGGTTTTTAAGAAGAGACTGGATATTCACCTGTCTGAGATGGTATAGGCTCTCCTACTTGAGCAGGGGGCTGGACTAGAAGACCTCCAAGGTCCCTTCCAGCTCTATTCTATTCTAATATTACAAAGTTAAACTTCCTACCCCAGTGCCATGCAATTTGCTACGTTCCTTTGGCGGGCTTTCTAACTAAATGCTCCAGCCCCCGTCTAATTGACAGAAATGGCCTTGTTTCCTTCAGGACAGTAAAAAGTTTAGACTAGTAGAAATCCTCCATCCCCCTCCCAATCTTGTGGCAACTTAGATCAAAGAAAATGGCTGCAGCCAGGTTCGTTGTAGAGTTGGTTTCAATTTTTTTCATTGTTATTTCATTTCAATTATAGAACATAGTATAACAAAATACAAGTAATGCTCAACTTATGACCATCATTGAACCCAAAATTTTTGTTGCTAAGTGAGATGGTTGTTAAATGAATTTTGCCCCATTTTACGACCTTTCTTGCCACTGTTAAGTGAATCACTGAAGTTGTTAGTAACACTTGTTAAGTGAATCTGGCTTCCCCATTGACTTTACTTGACTTTACATTGACTCGCAAAAGGGGCTCACATGGCCCCAGGATACTGCAATGGTTGTATGAAAAACGGTCAGACTTTTTCAGTGCTGTTGTAACTTTGAATGGTCACTAAATGAACTGTTGTAAGTCAAGGACTTCCTGTAGAATATTTTGTCCCTCCCCCCCCCAACTTCGCTTCTGAAGGTAGTCTGTGGCGCGGAGTGAGTTCCTAGCCAAGAAGTTCAGGGCAGTGTCAGAAAAAGGGTGCTCAGGCCTGGGCGTTGCGGTTGGTGAGCAGCACAAAATTTCCACAGGCCCAGCCCGGGCCTGGCCAGCTGCTCCTGTCTCCTTCGCAAGGCCTCCAGGCTGCAGAAAACAGGGAGGCATTTTGTGGCACGATTTCCTTGCTCATCCACGAGGATCAGGACTTTATTTATTTATTCCTTTAGCTAGGGAATAAATGATCTGGGTGATGGAAAGGACAAAGGTGGCTGAGCATAGGGCTCAAATGCAAAAATCACAACTTAGCAGAAACAGTCCTGCAAAAAAGCTGGAGTGGAGTTGAAGGGAGAGAGGGGTTGCCTTGATGAAGAATTTATTTAGTCAGTGGTCATCTTTAGAATTCTCCACTGCTTCTTTCTTGTTGTTGGAAAAGAGCCTGCTAGGTTTTCTGGTTTACTTGCTTGGAAAGATGCTGTTTCATCAGGATTGAGATTCCCAGGCATAGAAACTTCCAGAGGCTTCCAGGCCAACCCTTTCCTCTGGGTTATTGCTCAGTCTATTTCTTGGAAGTTGTGGGTTCTGGAAGGAAAGGGCAAGCACTAATATCCCTTCCCTCCAAGCCTCCATACTTGACTGGTGGTCAGCAAGGTCCATCATGCAGCTAGGTAAATCCTGAATAAAGCTGAATAATGCTTTTGTATGCTGATATGTTCATGGACAGCTGTGGAAGGGGCCACTTGGCTAATGTCAGATCTGCCTCAGCTTGGGCTTCTAGGTAAAAATTATCCTTAACTTCATTTGTTGAGAAAGGTATAGTTTACTAGAAGTCAACTGAATTATAGCAGTGTAAGAGCAGAACTGAGAGTTGGTGCCAGATTTTTGCCAGTTAACTTTCCTCCCTTTGTCCCTTCCCATTTTCTGTCTCTCATTGCCCAAGAGATGTTTTGGAAACAGTCGCTATACCTGTTGGTATTCTTCTCCCAGGGAAACGACCTTGAAGTCTTCCTTCATTTTCCCTCAGGCCTTGCGCCCTCCCCTCCAACTTCCCCCGGGGTTCATGGCAGACTGGCAGTGAGGGGACCGTTCTGACAGCTAGGCCTTGAGCAACCATGTTGGTTCAAAACTTCTTTTCCTTTGGGCTGACCTGACCTGTCCTTCTTCTCTTTCCAGAGGCCAGCATGTCGCCTGATGCTGTGAAGCACAGTCACTGGTGCAGCGTCGCCTACTGGGAGCATCGGACACGCGTGGGCCGCCTCTACACAGTGTACGAACAGTCTGTCAGTATCTTTTATGACCTACCTCAAGGAAACGGCTTCTGCCTCGGACAGCTCAGCCTGCAGAACAGAAATGAAACAGTCCAGAGGACTCGGAACAAAATCGGATATGGGATTTTGCTCAGCAAAGAAGCAGATGGCGTGTGGGCTTACAACCGAAGTGAACACCCAATCTTTGTCAATTCCCCAACCCTAGACATCCCCAACTGTCGAACCTTAATCGTGCACAAAGTGATGCCTGGATATTCGATCAAGGCCTTTGACTACGAGAAGTCCTGTCTCTTGAAGCATGTCACTGACTTAGAGTATCCAGATGGGCCCTATGACCCGAATAGTGTCCGGATCAGCTTTGCAAAAGGCTGGGGGCCCTGCTACTCCAGGCAGTTTATCACCTCCTGTCCCTGCTGGCTAGAAATTTTGCTCAACACAAACAACAGATAGCTGTTGGATGCTGAGGAACGAAGCCCGAGGACCCCAAATATCATCTACCTAGATTTAATATAAAGTTTATATATATATATGTGTGTGTGTGCGTGTATGTATGTATGTATATGTGTATATATATGTATATATATGTATATATATATGTCTGTGTATATATATATATGTGTGTATATACACATATATATATGCATACGTATATGTATACGTATATATGTGTGTATGTATGTGTGTGTGTGTGTGTGTGTGTGTATATATATATATATATATATATATATATATATATGAAAATATATATAATACTTGTAACTATGGAGTCATTTTTACAGTGTCATTATTTATGTACGGTGCAATGTGTATATGGACAAAAAAATGGAAAATGCACTTTGGCTAAAAGTCTTTCAGTACTACAGGTTTTTTTTAAAAAAAAAAGGATGGAAAAAATATACAGCAAATATTGGAGTATTGCCAGGATTTTGGCTGTATAGTTTTTTTAATAGTAATATCCAGGCCAAAAGCTAGTACCAGTTGCTCATTGATAATAAACTATTTGCATTTATAAATGTCCCCATTGTCTGTTTTTTATTACTTTTTGAATAAAGAAAGAAAATTGGAAGAGGAACTATTTACAACTTCAAGAAAATATAGTTCTGGGGTTGGCTTGGAATGAAGTAAAAGGAATCTCCTCTATCTGTGTTTCCCTTAGAACAGAGGTCTCCAAAATTGGCAATTTTTAAGACTTGTAGACTTCAACTCTCAGAATTCTGCTTTAAAACTATCATTAGTCCTGACTGGCTGAGGAATTCTGGGAGTTGAAGTCCTCAAGTTGCCAAGTGTGGAGACCCCTGCTTTAGAAGGCCTTGCATTTCTCAAAATACACAGAATACACAGATATTCTGAGCAAAAGGCCCTATTCAAGCTTAGAATCATGTCAGATTTAAAACAAAAAAAATGCACATCCAACCTCTGTTTAAACATGTCCATCAGCAAGAAGTCTTCTCATCGCTTTGACTGATTGTTCTGGGCAACTGCGGTTCTTGTTAAGATTTTTCCTCCCTCTTTCCCAACTGGCATCAGAATCTGCCTTCTGGGAACTTGCGATGTCCACGGAGGCAATGATACAGGCTGAAAAAATCTAGACATCCACAGTGCAACCAGCGTGCTTAAAATGGCATAAGCCAAAGCCTTGTGTGGCTCAGATTGTGGGAGTTAAATGTTTTGTGAAATGTTTTCTACCTTGGAAGTTCCATCTTGGTTTTATGTGCCATCTTTTTTTAGAGCATGTTAGGAGCTCGGGGACAAAGCCACAAAGAATACTTTAATTGAGGATAAGAATGAAGAAGGTAGTGGTCATCAAATGCCCAGATGGAAGATGGAGCAGACTTGAAGTTCAGGATGGTATTTGTGAGGAAGCAGATGTTGGAAAACATCAGGAGACGCTTCCTAACTGTGGAAGTTGTTTAACAGTCAAAACAACAACTCCAGCAATTGTTTCTTTAATAATAGTTTGAAAGCAGAGTCTAGGGTTCAAATGTGTTGAGCCCCCATTCCCAATTAACATGGAGATTCTGGAAATTGTGGTCCCACTACAACTAGAAAGCACAGGTGAGGGAGGCTGATTAGATGGCCTCTAAGATCCCTCCATTACATGGGAAGGGTAATCCAACACATTTTGAGAGCACTAGGTTGAGCAAGGTTGGTTTAGGTTGGTAGAAGTCCCTAATGCTCAGGAGGCCCAGAAAGTCCACAGATGGCTGTCTTGGTGCCTGCCAGTTTCCCACCTGATTCAATTCTTTTAAACTTCATAATTAAAAGAAAAAATTCAGAGTAAAAATGGGCAAAGCCTTAGCAACTTACAGGAGAGGTGCTGTAAATACAGTGTATATCAGTACGCTACTGCTTTGAAAGTCACTGAATTTGGTGCTTGAGATGAAAATGTCCTGGTACTCATCGTTTGTTTGGTACTCAATGCATAATAGAATAGAATAGAACAGAACAGAACAGAATAACAGAGTTGGAAGGGACTTTGGAGGTCTTCTAGTCCAACTCCGTTTAGGCAGGAAACCCTATACCATTTCAGACAAATGGTTGTGCAGTCTCTTCTTAAAAATTTCCAGTGTTGAAGCATTCACAACTTCTGGAGGCAAGCTTTTCCACTGGTTAATTGTTCTGCCAGGAAATTTCTCCTTAGTTCCAGGTTGCTTCTCTCTTTGATGAGTTTCCATCTGTTGCTTCTTGTCCTGCCTTTGGGTGCTTTGGAGAATAGCTTGACTCCTCTTTTTTGTGGCAGCCCCTGAAATATTGGAACACTGCTGTCATGTCATATCAATTATAGCATAAGCTAGAATTTGTCAGTGTTGGCTCCCTCACTATTCTTTCTAACTGAAACAAAGGGTCTCGTGTTAGTCACATGGTTTGTTTGGTACTCGTCATTTTTAGTACTCAAGAACCAGTTAATGATGAGTACCAAGCCACCACTGTATTCTGCTAAACTGGCATTATGGGACTAACTACAGTCATTGTGAGGTCCTATGTGTGAATGCATTTCCTTGGCTTCCATTTCAGCGAGTGCCCTCTGAATGTGCCCTTTCTCTCAAAACGATGGACTCGGAAATGGGACTTCCCCTCTCCTAAGACAAAGGGGGAGGGTATCCAAGGTCTGTGATCAGACAAGTCAAGGAAACCACAGTGTGCAATCAAAGCTAGTGTGCATTGTGCACCAAAGCAGGTGGATTTGATTACACCATTGTGCCTTTTTGCTCACAACCTGTGGACATGTACCCCCCCAAGGTGGAGGTTTTCTGTATTGATGCTCCAGCATCTATTCATGGAAGGTGTTGACAAGAACCAAACTGCCTGGTTTGTAGCTGGCTCTATTATTTGCAGCTCGCCCTCCCTTCAAAAAAAGGTCCCTCCCCACTGCTTTGCATTCTGACTATGATGCTCTCCTCAGCTTCCCTTCTGTCTTTCCTCCCAGAATATTTGGGAAACCCCCTGCCAGGCAGGGGGGTGGCCTCAAGAACAGAGTTAACCCTCCTGACCTTCTTTAAGCTCCATAGAACCATATCTGTCTGTTCCCAGGTGGAGGCTGGCAGTCTGGGGAGAATCCTGCATGATAGGGCAGAATATGGTAAAGTAGTACGCTTAAGTTCTACACATATGGATATGGTTGCTTGTGCCTGGCGCAGGTCCTGGCTGCACATCTCGGGAGAACACACACACACACACACACACACACACACGGATGCTGCAGCATCTTCTCAAATCTCTTCTGAGGAATCCTGCCTCATCAGGGTTTTGCTCTCCCCTCCCCAAAAGCTGCCTCTGTCCTGAGATTGCTTTGAAAAATAAAATAAAATGAAACAAAAACATGGCCTTGCAGTTGTACTGAATTCCGTTAAATTAAAACAGCCCCTCTATTACACAATCAACCTCAACTATTTCATAGCTCCCATTTGGACAAATTACAAGCATTCTTAAGAGCTGTGCCTTTATGAACCCAAGATTTTTTTTTAACAATAATCAAATGCATCTTCAGCAATCTCTTTTTAGCGTGTGTGTTCCCTACAAATGCATGTGTTTTGTGATAATAAATGGAGACACAGGCGTCTTCCACTCGGCTGCTTGCCTAATGACCCCTCACTCGGGATGAAGGTAAATCGAGGCACTTCTGGTTTTTCCACATTCATCCAATAGGCTGATAGATTAACTAAAAAGAACATGTCTCCAATGATAGAGAGGTGGCAGCAGCAAAACCTTGCCTTTATATAAAACCAAGCTGGCTTCTCCCAGGATTCATGAACTGAAGTCTTTCTTGTTCCTTGTACTATTTAAATAATAAAACTGAATCCAGGGCATGGTGGAGGGAGATAAACAAGAGCCCAGCCTCAGCCAGGACATCACCAGGGTTTGCAGTGTGCTGTCCCCTCCCTTCTTCCTTTTACAAAGCTGTTTTATGATTTTAGGCAGACTTCCAACTAATCCCTGGCAAAGGAGACTGAACCAATTTGGATGTGTCGTCCTCACTGGGAGGGCTCCCACCACTCCCCGGAGGCCCACAGTTTGGATAGGGCAAGGGGAGATGTGCTCTGTGCCAGAGGTTCCTTTTGTGGCCGGGACAGGACTCCAACTCCTGCTCAGTCAGAAATCTACCGATCCTTTTTAGAGGACCATCAAGCTCCCTTTAAAAACTGAAGAAATCCACCTCTCTTCTAGGAAGACATTTCTGCTGATGCTTCTGCTCAGCCTCCATTCTTTTAAGCTCAGGTGTGTGGACCTTCTCTTGCTCTTGGGTTCAACAGGTCTTTCCTTTCTTACAGGTGACAGCTTATTTCAAATCCTGTAGGGAATTGGGAGATAATAATAATAATAATAATAATAATAATAATAATAATAATAATAATAATAATAATAATAATAATAACAACAACAACAACAACAACAACAACAATAACAACAACAACAACAACAGAGAAATCTCTAAATAAATGGAAGTGGCTTCAAAAAAAAACATTGCCATTGGGCTAGTGATGGTCACCAGTCTAGATGACTGAGGAGCTGGACGAGTCATGGGGGAAAAGTGGACTTAATCTTGAGTATTGCTTCCTGAATCACAAATAGCTTTCAAAAAAGCATCTGGAGGGTCACAAGGAGATCCAGAAGAGTAGACAGTGTCTTTGGGTTCTTCTTTCCAATGATTACTCCAGATCAGGGGTTTCCAGACTTTAAGACTTAAAGTCCCTTCCAATTCTGTTATTATGTTATTCAGAACTGGTTTCTTTTTTTAAAAAAAGTCTCTTCCATTAGGTAAGATGTATTTGTAAAATATGACATTAAAAAGTGAAGATGGTGAGGGAGTGGTTATGGAGGGGTAAGTTTATTACAGCCAAAATACATGGCTGTAGCAAGCAAGAAAAAAGTTTTACAGTTGACCGATTAGTACGTAGCATGCACTGTTCAAAATTGCATTTCAAAGAGGTGGGCTGGGAATCCTCTGTGCTTGCTCACTGCAAAGAGCTGAGCCGCTGTAGTTGGTTAATATGTGACATCTGAAACCTTTCGGGCTGTTCTTTAGCAAACACGCACATCCTGTCCTTTGTGGCATTTGTGGGTTATTTGATACTCTTGTAAAACTCCGCTTTGGTGTGGCAAACAATGAAGTCGTAGATCAGAATGTTTGAGTCTTTCTGAGTCTTTCAGGATTTATCAAATGGTGGAAGGGGGGGGACCCATTTGTCTCCATCCTCCTTTTCTTTTTTTTCTCCAATCCCTCTCAAATGCAGCTTTTATACAAAGTGAGTGTTGCAGAACAATTATCTTTCCCTGTAGCAAAATGTTGCTTTTGCTCTGAAAAGTCACATCTTCTCTAAACAATGGGTTGATGTTTACTTGATTTGGGAAACAAATGAAGGACCATCTTTGCAGCCTGGTCCTGCGAAATCCAGCCTCTTCCTTTCCAAACCAAGCCTTCATCTTAAAACCTGAAGGGATGCCTGGAGATGCCCAGGAGTCTCCACTGGGTCAGTTCACACTTGGAGATTGGATGGTTTGCGATTCAGGGTGTGGTAGGAATCCAGTCCTTGTTTCAGCAGATGGTCATATTGTGTTTTCTTTGTTTGTTTCTGTCTTTGAGCTTCGGGAACCCATCAAAAGAGTCAGTGTGTTCTATGAGGGTGTCCTGAGGTTGTCTTTTATTGGGGCAAATCTTAAATTTGGGCAGTTTGGTAGAAAGCTGAGGATTCCCCAGAGAAGTGCCCTCTTTATCAAACATTTTGTGAACTTACAGAATTTAGCCCCTGGAAGTCTGATGCTGGCCACTCAATTCAAAGGCCATTCAAAGAGACCAGTTGTGGGTGCCCCATCACTGGAGGCTTTCAAGAAGAGACGGGACAACCATTTGCCGGAATGGTATAGGGTCACTTGCTTGAGCAGAGGGTTGGACTAGAAGACCTCCAGGGTCCCTTCCAACTCTTTAGCACCCAAAGCAAACAGTGCATTGCTCTGAAGACAATCTGTCTTTTGTAGTATTCTGAGCCTCTGCATGCTATAAGTAGAAGGATAGGAAACACCCCCTTCCGAATGCAACTGTGTGGCCCACTTCCCAGCTCTCAAATTCACCAGGGCCCCATTGCCTATAGATTTAACCTCTTGCAGGAGCAACAAAGCACAATGGTCTTTTGCTATTCTATGTTCTATGCATCTCCCATTTCATGGGCAACTTTTCTGTTCTATAAGTGTTTCCCTGACCTTACATAAAAGCAGAGATACTATGGAATAAAACCACCCACAAGTTCCATCAACTCAAGTTCATCATTCAGGTTTACAGCTCCACATCAGGTTCATCTGCCTGGAGAGCTCTGACTCTGGATTAAATTAGATCAAAGATAAGGATTTAAGAAGTGAAATCATGGAAAGTGCAGCGGCAGCCTTGCTTGTTTTGACAGCCATTTGAAAAGGCGACTTTATTTAATTTCCTGTGGGTAAGAGATACTAGCACAGGGGAGCGAAATCCAACAAAGCTTTCTTCTGTGTGTGAAACGCCAGTGAAAAGCACAATTGGAACCCGGGTGCATATGGAAGAAGCCGATTTCACCACTAATGGGTTCCATATTGGAAGCCAAAACATACCCTCAAGAAATGCTTTCACCCCATTATAGTTTCTTTCTTTCTTTTTCTTTTTCTCTTTCTCTTTCTCTTTCTCTTTCTCTTTCTCTTTCTCTTTCTTTTTCTCTTTCTCTTTCTCTTTCTCTTTCTCTTTCTCTTTCTTTCTTTCTTTCTTTCTTTCTTTCTTTCTTTCTTTCTCTTTCTCTTTCTTTCTCTCTCTCTCTCTCTCTCTTTCTTCCCTCCTTCCTTCCTTCTTCTTTTTCTCTCTTCCCTTCCCCTACCTTCATTTACCTTTCTTTTCTTTCATTTACCCTTGTCCCTCCCCTCCCCTCCCCTCCCTCCTTCTCTCTGTCTCTCTGTCTCTCTGTCTCTCTCTCTCTCTCTCTCTCTCTCTCTCTCTCTCTCTCTCTCTCTCTCTCTCCCTTTTCCTGCCTGCCTTTTACCGTATTCTGTTAAACAGAGTTAAATTACACACAGCTAAATGCAACAGGGTAAGCAGGAGTGTCTGCAGGGTTTCCATTTTACCATTGTGGTCCCCTTTTTGACTTTTTTTGACCATGTCCCATGGACACTTCTGAACATGGAAAACAGAATAAGAATGCAATCCAAGAGCACCGGCTTCTTCCTTTCTTTCTCTGAAGGTTTTCCTGAACTTTCCATATTCAGCATTCAGAAAATGGTCAACATGAGTGACAGCGGGGTCTGTGGTTGGGGAGCAGAGGGCAGAGCATTCTGCTCGAAGGAGGAAATTCTGAAGATACTTCAGTTTCTACAAGTTAAAACCCACACTTGTAATTGCATCCTGAAATACAAGGACAGCCAGCACAAAGTCCACGGCACCAGTGTTACGTGAATAATGCCAGCTTTTGCCGCTGGCATGCATGGAGACGTCTAATACGTTCTTCAAAGGCAGACCCATGAAAAATATATTGCAGTAGCCTAGATGCATGGTGACAAAGGCGTGAGTTGCCATCCAAAGATCCGGCCGTTTTGGGTGGTGAGACTTGGAATGCCAGAGGGCTGCCAGGGACAGGCGCTGTCACTTTCCTACCCAGGATTTGATTTTGCCCATACATTTTGCTCAGTAAACCAAGATGAAACAAATCCATCCTCATAATGAAAAGGATTTCAACGAAGAGAGCACGCCTGCTATCATTTAATTGGTTTTATGAAATTAAATACATTATTTAACAGGAGGCAGAAACATTTCCCTCCCTCCTGGCTTCTGTCACATGCAAACTTCGTGTTATAATTTCTACATTTGTTTTTCTTTAGACATTTTTAATGGCTGATTTTAATGGCTATAGTCATTTTTGCAGATTGTCTTGGGCCTGTGTTGATTTGGCAGCATGCAAGTAGAATGAGTAAATAAATAAATAAATAAATGATTTTGGAAGAAGTAAAAGGACAAGACTTTGCAAAGCAGCCTGTGTTCCCCGAGTTTTAATTAATTTAAACCTGGCTAAGTGGCAGAGAGGAGCGAATCTGGGCTGGTCTCAAGCGATGGAAGAAGCATTGCTGAATTGGTTAGCCCTTGAAAGGGAGACCACTACTAAGGGATGGAATCTAGACTGGGAAGTTTTTTAAAAAACCCATCCTTCTCTATCGTAGCTAGTCATGTAAACCACCTACAGTCACCAGGAATCAAATCTGACTTTTGGCTTCTTTTGAGTTTACTCAAAATGTCCCTTTGTGATAGGAGGAGAAAAGGTGAGCTATACACGTAGTCCCCGACTAATGATCACAATTGGGATCAGAATTTCTGTTGCTAAGTAAGGTGGTTGTTAAGTGAATCATGCCCAATTTTACAATCTTTTTGCCATGGTTGTTAAGTGAATCACACAACTGTTAAGTGAATCTGAATTTCCCCATTGACTTTGCTTGTCAGAAGTCAGCTTGGAAGGTCTCAAAGGATGATAACATGACCAAAGGACACTGCAATCATTGTAAATACGTGCCCGTTGCACTCCAATTTTGATCATGTGACCTTGGGGATGCGATGATGGTCGTAAGTATGAGGACCAGTCATAAATCGCCTTTTTCAGTGCCATTGCTATTTTGGACGATTGCCAAATGCACGGCTGTAAGTCGAGGGCTACCTATGTTCTCTGTTGGCAACATAGGATTTTAAAAAACCCTTTTTGAGAGCACTGAGCATTTAGACTTATATACCATGTCATAGTGCTCCGAGTGGTTTACAGAGTCAGCCTATTCCCCCCCCCCCAACAATCAGGTCAGGATCAAACTGCTGGCTGTGGGCAGAGCCGGCCTGCACTGCTGCGTTCCAACCACTGCGCCACATCAGGACTCAGCTAGTCAACAATCAGCCTGCTTTTTCCTGCCCAAATCAGGACTTGAAAAAACTCGTACCCAGAAAAATGCACCTATGCGCATTTGCCCTCTTCTCCTTCCTCGCACAGGCTGGGCGAAAGGCAGACACAGGGCGGAGGCAGCCAGTCCTGCCCAAAAGCGGATCCAGGAGCGTAGCCAGAGGGGGGCTCCCCAACAGCAGTTTGGGAAGCCAAGTGCTGGAACAAAACACCAGTGAGGAGCAAAAACGGCAGTAAGACAGACCAGCCCATGCTGGGACATTCCGGCCAGAGGTCAGGGGGCAGGAAATCATTTCAGAGCCAAAACCAGGAAGGAAGGAAGGACAGTTGGATGGAGAAGGGTGGGTGGTAGGTCAATTGGATTGGGGAATAGGAAGAGAGGAAGCCAAAGTCAAGACTGCGAGTGTCCCAAAAGGAAATCCAGGGTGCATTGCCAAGTTTGAGGCTGCCACAGAAAGCAGACCTGCAGCCAGGCTCCATCTGTGAACAGATTCAGGGAAACCCTTTCCCAGCTCAGGATTCAGGACTGCCTGGGGAAGCAAGGTGGGTCCCTCAGGCACCCAAGTCTCCACAGGCCATCTCCCTTCCTTGGGGCTAGCAAGGCCTTTTGCTTGGCAACGTTGAATAATTCAAAATTATCTATGTAGCAGCAAGTAGTTTCACTGCAAAGCAAGATCCAACATCTGGCTCCCTCCGTATAAAGAACCTTGTACAAGAGCCAGGGAGCCCTAGGAAAATAGAATAGCCACAGCTAATGGCCAGGGGATTTGTTTGGGGATCAAAGGAAAGCTGTGATGCAAGAGGGAGCCAGGCATGTCTATCAAGTATGATTTTTAAAGTCATGAAAGTGGCCATGACACATGATGAATTTCAGAAAATCTGAAACAATATAGGATCTCCCACTTGAGCAGGGGGTTGGACTAGAAGGCTTCCAAGGTCCCTTCCAACTCTGCTATTCTATGCTATTCTATGCTATGCCATGCCATGCCATGCCATGCCATACCATGCCATGCCATGCCATGCCATGCCATGCTATTCCAATTGTGACCACCATCTAAACTTTTTGACAACATCCAATGACCACCTCTGAATACATCTAAAGGATTGAAAGGTCATTGGGGAACAACCTTTTCCATCTGAAATTTTTTTGGTAATTGGGGTTTTCTGATTGAATCAAACAGTCCCAGATTTGGAAGGGACTTGGGGGTGGTCTACTCCACTTCCCTGCCCAGACCATCCTGGAGAATTGGCTGTCCAACCTGGCTTGAAACCCTGCAGCCATGGAGCACCTACAGCTTCCAGAGAAAGGCTGTTCCATTGCTTCTGACAATGAGGAAATTCCTCTTCAATTCAAGTTTGCATCTCTCTCTGTGGAATGTCTAGCTGTTGGTTCTTGTCTTGCCCTCAGAGAACCAACTTTGGCCAGCTTCCCACCAACTGATTCCCCAAGAACAACATGTGGCCGATTGTTCCCAAACATTTCCAAGCGGGCTTGACCTTTCCTGGGAGGCACCTCCAGTCTCAGGCGACGTTTCAGGGCTGTGTGGCACCGGAGTGGTCAGATGGCAAGTGGCATTGTGGTGGGTGGCAAGGCAGCCTGGTGGGTGAGGAACGCGCTGCCCTTTGGGGTCTGTGTCTGGCTGCAGACCACCTGTCGCCAAGCTGGGCACGCCTGGAGCGTGGGCAGGGCCTGGGCAGTCCTGGGAGAAACATCCCCATGACTCTGAAAGCAGGCTGGCTGGGCTGGCGCCTGGGGAGACTCTTTTCACAAGAGAGGCTGTCTCTGCAACCAGAGACCCGGCCCTCTCCACCACCAGGACTCCAATTAACAGATTAGGCCATTCCTTTCTCCTCTTCTTCTTCTTTCCCTTTTCCTGCTTGCTGTTATTATGCACCCCGATAAAACTGGCGACAGCTGTTGATAAAGCGTCTGGCACCATCTTTTGGCGGTTGGCAGCGGCTTCTGTCTAAAGCGATTCCCCACGGGGCGCACATGACCCCAGACGCTGAAGAGAAACATTCTCTAGATATTTGCATCTTGCGAGGCTGGGACGGAGGGGGTGAGGAGCGACGGCGGCCCCCTCTTTAGTTGCTGAAACTCAAATCCTGGGTTTGTTCAGCAGGAAGTGGGTGGGAACGGGCGACAGACAGCTCCCATCGGCTCAGATGTTCCCAGCAGAATTCAAAGCATTCTGAGAAGGACTCCGGAGCCAGTCACAGCATCTTTTAAGAAGCCTCTTGGTCCTCTCGGCCTCTGCCAGCTCTGCTTCCCCCCTCCACATTCTGTCCCTGCGGCCTTGAGAGCGGCAAAGGGGCACCAAGGCAGGACTTCTCACACCTGGAGAAATTAGGCAAAATTGGGTCCAACTTGGTAGAAGGAGAGATCGAGTGCAGCTCGGTCTCCAGCAGACCCTCCCCCGTGTCCATGCCCGGAAGGCCAGCCTGGGCTTCTTAGCGATCCGGTCTTGTCCCTTCTCAGCCAACCAGAAAGCTCAATCTCTTTGATTTTTTCAGAATAGGTTTCTCTTAATACAGGCAGGCCTCAGCTTACAACAGTTCATTTAGTGACTGTTCAACATTACAACAGGACTGAAAAAGGTGACTTATGACCGTTTTTCACACTTACGACCATTGCAGCATCCCCAGGGTCACGTGATCAAAATTCAGATGTTTGGCAATGGGTTCATATTTATGACGGTTTGCAGTGTCCTGGGGTCACGTGATCTCCTTTTGCTACTTTCTGACAAGCAAAGTCAGTGGGAAGCCAGATTCACTTAACGACCGTGTTACTAACTTAACAACTACAGAGAGTAGCAAATACATACAAATTTTCTAAAAGTATGTGGTTTTTGCACTCCTCTACATAATGAACGTTCTTTGATTTTTGTAAATATATACTTTTTTGTACGCTTTTTTGTTTTGTTTTGTTGTTTTTATTGGCCAAGGGCTGTGCAAAATTTAGTGGAAATTTAGAATGACTGAGCTTGAGGTCGTAATCTGCTCAAAAACATGGAAATTCACAGTTGGTAAACAAACTACACAAGTATTTCATTCATCTCTGACCGAGGTCCTTTGGTTGTCCCCAAGGATTGAATTTCTCTGCCTTTCAAGCGGTTTCCAACAATCCAGGACATATTTTCCAGCTTCTGCTTTTGAGTCACACCTTTGAAATGTTCCTCCTTATTTTGTATCTCCAACAGCTTCTGTTAAAGAAACAGACTGGTTGAAAAGTCATAGCAGCAAAGAAAGCTGTGATGGAAGCAATTATGGTTGACGGATTCTCTACAAAACAAAGAGAACTTGATTCCCTTTTTCCACCCCACCACCAGACTCCTTCCTGTAGTTCATCTGAGGTCTCTCTCAAGAGTACTTCCTAAAGGGAGAAGAGCTACTGCCCTCCCACTGCAGCTCTTCTGAGTTGATAAATCCCAGGATTACTGTTGTTTTACATCTGTCTTGTGAGAAATGACTTCAGCGATTTTTACAGTTCAGATAAGAAGCAACAGTTAGCTTTGGAGTTTATCTCTAGTTGGTCTTCTGCTTGGTCAAGAATCCTGGGTAGTTCAAAGGTGTGCATGCTGCCAAGTTAGCTAGTGTTGTTTCCATGAACCATGTTTTCAAAAGATAAAGCTAAATCCTGGAGACTCAAAGGAAATCTATGTATCTTTCTTGGTGATACTTACAAGTTATCACCAAGAAAGATACATGGATTTCCTTTGAGTCTCCAGGATTTAGCGTTATCTCTTGAAAACAAGGTTCATGGAAACAACGTTAGCTAACTTAAAAGCATGCACACCTTTGAAGACAGGTATGCCACTGTCTTCTTATGGGATGTTTTTAATTCACCATCTAGCTTACAGACCTGCGATTTTTGATGGCCTTCCATACAGATACTAACAAGAGTCTTGCATCCCTGTTCTTAAGATCAGCTAAGCTCAGCTTGGTATTGGGTGCCAGTATTTTAAATTTCAAAGTTTCACTTGAATATCTAGAATTCAGAGATCACAATGTTCTACTTGACCGTGGGATGCTGGAAATGTCCAAAATGAGATCACATGACTGTGGGCAGATGGCCGGTCATCAGAACTTTGAATCTGGGTCTGGAGAGATTGTTGTAACTGCATTATATTGTTGTAACTGCATTATTAAAGTTCTGGAGAGATTGTTGTAACTGCATTATAAGTTTAGGACTATCTTAATACTGATCCCATTGGGTACTGGAAATGAGATTCAAAAGTAGCTTTCTGGGTAGGGGCGGGTGGCATAGAAGACCATGATTACAGAAATTCAGTTTGGAAACATGCAGTTCAAAGGTAAAATTGCACTGGAGACCATTCATTCATTCATTCATTCATTCATTCATTCATTCATTCATTCATTCACCTGATTCAGTGCTGGGATCCAAATGAAAATGCCCCAGATAGGTCATTGTCTAGGCTCTGCTTGAAGACATCCAGGGATGGACAGTTCATCACAACTGTGGGCAACAGTCCCTCTTTTGTTCTAAGAGTATCTTCCTAGGCATGTAGTTGAAATCTGCCTTCCTGTACAGGTAGACCTCAACTTACGACCACATTTGAGCCCAAAATTTCCATTACTAGCCAAGACAGTTGTTAAGTAAGTTTTGTCCCATTTTATGACCTTTCTTGCCACAGTTGTTACGTTAGCAACACGATTGTTAAGTGAATCCGGCTTCCCCATTGACTTTGCTTGTCAGAAGTTTGCAAAAGCTGATCACATGTCTTTGGGACACTGTAACTGTCATAAATATGAACCAGTTGCCAAGCTTCCCACTTTTAATCACATGACCACAGGGATGCTGCAACGGTCGTATGTGTGAAAAATGGTCATAAGTCACTTTTTTCAGTGCTGTTGTAACTCTGAAGAGTCACTAAACAAGGACTAACTGTACATGCACACGCACTCCATATTACTCTGTAAGTGGCTTGCTGATTGATATGTTATTGGATGCTTTTCCTTTGGTCAAGGCAAGATATATTATATCTACAGCATTCCCACAATCAGTTAAAAATCACCAGTTCTGTGGGGTTTCTTAAAGATAATGTTTACTGGTTTGGTGAGACCAACAGCTGATTCATTCATTGCTCATTCATTGCTCTGGGCACAATTCTCTCTCCCTGGAGTTGAATACCCATTCATTTATCCTGATTGCTGGTCACAGGTCTACTTTTTCAGGAGAAGCTTAAACCAAAACAGAAAATACGGAGCTCTGCCTTTTCTGTATTGCCTGTTTATGGTTATGTGCTGATTCTTTACTTTTTATTTGACATTTAATTATCTAAAGAAGCTCTTCCAGTGTGATGAAGACTGTCTTCATCAGGTGTTTGTGCAACCCTTTGCTACTATCATTCTGAGCTTTCATTTTTTTTTTTATACCATGTCTACAGTTCCAGGCATTGTATGAATAGCCACTTGGGACCTGGTCTTCTTTGCATTTCCTGGATCTTCTTAAAATTCAGGTCCTCCCTAACTTCTATGTGCCCATGCTGGCTTTTTTAGCTTGTTTTCTTTTTCTCATTGAAATTGTGCTTCTAATCTTTCTTTGTTTAATCTTTCCTCTCCTGATGAACTTTATCTTGACCACATTTTCACATTAGTTTTCTTGCCCTGGAGTCTTCTTGTTGCTCTGAATTTATTGCCTCCTCCTCCTCCTCCTCCTCCCATTTGTACTTGAATAATCTCAGCTTTTATTTCCCTTAAAATCAGGAACTCAGCTTTACATGGACATTTTCCTCAATGTTTCTGCTACATCCACCTCCTCCCTAAAGCCTTCTGTTGATTCCTATCTAGTCTCAGTCAGTTGATCCTCTTCCTCTACCATCCAAAGAAAAAGGTTATCAGCAAGACAAGCCAGGGATTTCCCGAAGGGACCAAATTTCTCTGGTCTGTCATTCCTGTTGAGCTCTTACAGCAAACTTCTGTTATCTCTCCCTCTTCACTCATTCAGTGACCTCACTTCCCAGAATCTGGTTGCCTTCTGTTTCTCTTTCAGCCTCTGCGTATTTGTAAATCTTTTCTCCCGTCTTTTTGAAGCACTTTGCCATTTTTATTACAGATTAATGCCATTGACTAGGATAGGAATTGTGCTGTGGAAGAGGATGGGCAGCTTCTAGTGGGTTGGGATCAGTGTCCCATGATTTAGAATTTTTAAATTCCTTAATAATTATAACATGCCTTCATGCTTTTTATGGAATAACATTTTTAACTTGTGGCAAATGTGGTTTTTAATTATCGTCCATTCTTTGGGTGTTCTTTTTAAATATGAAAAACTGGGATAGGAATGTTAATAAATAAATAAGGAAATAAGGAAGGAGTCAACAGCTACTAGTTTGTTTTCTGGGTTCTGCATTTACTAACAATCTAGGGCAGCTTCAGCTCAAGAACTGGGCTCCTGGCCATTGCTGATGATCATCCATTGGTCTCCTTCTAGGCATATTTCTCATGCAGCAATGGAAGTGTGCCGGTTCTGATATTTGGAAAGAATAAAGGAAATGGGTATGTTTTGTCTTGGGAAATAAAAGATAAAGGTATGACAACTCTTAAAGGGCTGTCATAGAGAAGATGCACATGAATTGTTTTCTAAAATATAGAATACAAAATTTGGAGAAATAATTTGTTAGCCCAATGAAGTAGACCAGAATAACAGAGTTGGAAGGGACCTTGGAGGTCTTCTAGTCCAACTCCCTGCCTTAAGAAGGAAATCCTATACCATTTCAGACAGGTGGCTGTCTCCAGTGATGGAGCACCCACAACTTCTGGAGGCAAGCCCTTCCACTAATTAATTGTTCAAACTGTTAGTAAGTTTCTCCTGAGTTCCAGGTTGTTCTCTCCTTAATTAGTTTCCATCCATTGCTTCTTGTCCTGTCTTCAGGTGCTTTGGAGAATAAGTTGATCCCCTCCAGTATCCTTAGATATTGGAACACTGCTATCACCCCTCGTCCTTCTCTTCACTACACTAGACATACCCAGTTCCTGCAACCGTTCTTTATATGTTTTATCCTCCAGTCCCCTGATCCTCTTTGTTCCTCTTCTCTGCACTCTTTCCAGAGTCTCAACATCTTTTTTTCAAACTAGATTTGGTCAGGCTACTTTCGTTGTATAAGGAGTAATAACAGAATCTTGCAAGTCTGACGTCGCTTCCTCCTCCTCCTCCCCTTCGCCTTTGGGGGAGCTAAGGCGGGGCCTGGCACTGGCTCAAGACTTTGACCACGCCTCTTCTTTCGGCCTCCAAGGCGACCTTCCTCTGCTTTCGGCACCATCTTAAGTGAACCTCCCACAGTGTGACCAGTCGTCTAGAAGTATACTGGACAACTTTCACTGGAAGTGTTCACACATTAGCCCAACAGCTGCTGAAGATTTTAATTTAGAACATAGAGCATAGAATAACAAGTTGGAAGGGACCTTGGAGGTCTTCTAGTCCAACCCCCTGCCCAAGGCAGCAGAACTTATACCATTCTGGACAAATGGCTGTGCAATCCTCCAGTCATAGAGCACCACTATTAATTGTTCTAACTGTCAGGAAATTTCTCCTTGCTTACTAGCTTGGATCTCTCTTCGGTGAACTTCCAGCTATTATTTCTTGTCCTGCCCTCAGGTGCTTTGGAAAATAGACCGAGCCCTTCTTCTTTTTGACTGCCCTTCAAGCACTAGAAGATTCCTGCGTTAGAAGGAGTAATAAAAATAGTTTCCTCTGTCAGAAGGGGATTGGAGTCCAGGGTCTCAGAGCCCTGCTTGTATAATTAGCACAACCTTGGGTGTGTCCACAATAGGCACAGAGCAGACAATGAATAACAGAGGCATGTTTGCGTAGAGAAAACCTTGTGGAAATCAGTTGGATGGTGGCCAGCTCTGGACTTCAAACAGATGCTGGGAGACCAATAAGGAAGTCATTGGTAATTCCCTGACAGGTGTGAATGAGTCTAGTTTCCTGCACTTCTCGATGCTGTGATCAGCTCTGGCTCCTGGCAAGGCTATCTAAAATATCTGACTGGTTCACCTGGGAAGATGCTTCCATGGAAGGAAAGAGTAGGGTACCTGGGATGGCTTGTTTGCAGACTGGCTGGATACAGAAATAAGATCCTTCTTTGTCATTAGAAGGTTGCAACCAAAAACAGTTCAAGACTGACTGCCATGCTGTATCCCCTTCCATTGTCCAAAGATGCTTTTCCAAAAGGCAACTGGACTTTCTTGTTTTTTTCCTTGAAAACATTTCACTTCTCATCCAAGAAGTTTCTTTGGTCCGCTTCTTGCATAAGAAGCAAAATGGTTTCAATGAAAAAACCAAGAAAGTCCAGTTGCCTTTTGGAAAAGCACCTCTGGGACAACCATGACCTGGATGATGGAGAAACTTCAGAGACAGTTATGCCCTCTTCCATCATTTAGAAAAGGCTCCAGGGGACACCCAAGAGGGAACCCAGGTTGCCCAGCCCTGAATTAGGCAGATATTTGGTCTCCCTGGATTTGTACACTTCCTTTGTCATACTTCACAAGAGGCATTGCCCACAGTACTGTGTCTTCCTGCAGTCCAGGAATACTAAAACTGATCACAGTACTGGAATTCTTAGAACGTCTTCTGGAAACTGTCTCATTCATCAGAAGGACACAAAAGGGCTGGCATTAAGAAAAGTGCAAGCAGGCAAGAGACACTGAGCAGCTTTGGACTTGAAAACATAAAGTCTGCCCTTTTTGAAGCACATGGTGGATCGGCTCAGCATTGACTTCAGTCTGCAGAAGAAGACCCCAGAAATCCTCATGTTTCCCTCCTGCTTTCTTGCCTTGCACTAAGTAGTAAGACTCCTTTCCTGCTACTGCCTTGATCTGAAGCCTTTGTAGGCCATCTGCTTGAAGAAATTGACTATGGCAATCAGGAACTCATCTTAGGCAGCCTGTCAAAGAAAGCAACTTCAGACTGACCTCGGCCATGAACCGTTCCTTTGCCAAGAAGGAAAAATATGTTGTCAATCCAGTGAGGGAGTCAAGCAGGATTATTCCTGGGTGGGATGAGCAGTTTGCTGAAAGAAACCTCATGCATAAATTCTCCTTCAACACAAGCTTAACTTGTGGGGACTTCACAAACATGTCCATGTTGTTTCTTGGCAAAAGTATGGAAATGGTTGGCTTTGGCTATCTCCAGCATGTTTTCTGCACTTTCTAGTACAGCCTTCAAGCCTGGGTTTCAGTCCTAGTCTCCCATCTAGGACCCAACCAGGCCCCACTTGGAAATCAGCCAAGGTCAGCTAAGTCCTGCCTCACTCACTTCCTGATGAGGTCAGGCTTATTTAAATGGTGCTGAGGTCACTTTTTTTCTTCCATTTCACCCTGTGAGGATGTGGGCACCTCTTTTTTTTAATGCGTTCCTGTTTTCAAAGTTCTCCGAATTGGGTTTATGAGTTGGTTTACCTTTGAGTGCCATAAGGAGACCTAGGGACATCTTACCTCATTCAATATGATCAATGTCACATCTATTATAGGCTGTCAGCAACATTGCTGAACCTCCATTCTGGAGTTAGAAGAATTTTTGGGAATGGGACCCTTGAAACTGAGACTAACTGCCTGTGTGAATAGGAAGGGCTTCTGAAGCAGTGAGGTGGGGGCTCTCCTCACTTAGACAGAGAAGGGGCAACCCCCTTCTCATTAAAAGTGCAGAGCCAAATAATACCATCTAAGCTTCCCAGGGGATCTAGGACAAATTGCCGGGGCCAACTTACTATGGCCATCTCGCCATGGCCAATTCACCATGGCCACATTGCCATGGCCAACTTGCCATGGCCAACTTGCCAAGGGACAATTGGCTGCAGTCAACTTGCTGCAGGACAACTCACCATGGACAATTCCATGCCAGATAACTCAACGCAATAAATGTTATCCGTCACTGTTTCTTCAACACTATTTCCATTTTTGTCAATGGAAATAATGTCAAAGAAACAGTGACAGACATTTATTCCATTGAGTTATCCAGTGAGTTGTCCTGTGGCGAGCTGGTTCCCTCAAAACCACATGCCATGTTCTTCCCAGGTGTTGACTAAAACCTAATCAGTGGAACTTTTCCTAATTTGGCTACATTGTTCCAGCTAGACCAAAGGACCCACTGGTTGGGCTCCAAGTAAGATTTCTCTAACTGGCAGACTTCTGGTTTTGTGTCGCAGCGAGACGGATGTAGGAAGGCAGGCTCTGCCTTCCACACCTGATTTTGCCCTGCTAGGGGCCCTAAAAAGGGCCTAAAGTCGCCCCGAAGAGGCAATGAAGAAGGAGGGGTGTCTCGTCGATCACGGATAGACAGCAGTCTTTCCGTTTGATCTGAGAAAAGTCCTCCAAACCTGCAGGGGAAAGACTGGCTACATTCCTATGGCCAGCCATTAGCTGCTGACCCAAAGAAGAAAAGCACCAATTAACACATCTTAAACAGCATGTTTGGAACTGGGTGGGAATATTGATCCTTTCTTTACTTTTTTACAACTGAATTTCCTGGGAAAGGCTCCCAAGAAGCTAAAAACCTCTGAATGTGAACGGAAGTGGCGTTTTAATTTCTATGGGGGACAGAAATACACAATATTGAAGTGGAAGTAACATAAAGCCACAGTTTTGAAATTTGAGAACTGAGATAATTGTTAGGATTTTCTGTTTGAAAAAGAAAACATTGATGTGAAACATAAGAAATCAATCCTTTGTTTTAAGAGTGGAAAAATGGATTTTGAATGACATCTAATGGTGGATCTACACCTAGCACTACAACTAGCTTCCTGCCTGCTTGGTGATTCCTAGCCTGAGCTACAACTAATTCACCAAACAATTGTTGCATACAAAGAGGACATAAAAAGAAACCACAATGAGACTAAAAATAATTTATTTTGGAGCAAATCTCCAAATTAAATCTACAACTAGAAAGTTCCCAGACAATAATTACAAAGTATGAACAAATAAACCAGAGATCGGAAGATGAAGCAGAGGAAATGGATCTAGAGACAGAAGAGATGAAAGAAGGGAAATATAAACTACCGTACACAAATAAAATACTACAAGACTTATCCATAACAATGAAATTGCAAAAGACCCTTTACCCTTTAAGCTTGCAAGATGCACCTGATGACAAGGAAGAAGATTTGGGGGAATGGAACATAGAGATGTCAAGGGAAATGTTACAATTTGGGAGACAAAAGACGAGGGGAGAAATTGAGGGAGAAGGAAGGTGGGAGTTGCTTAAAGAACATAATGGGCGGAATTCCCCCTCAAAAATACCCTACCTAAATTGTCTTTCTCATGCCAAACAACTTCCATAAAAATAGAAAGAAAATTTTTGAGCGATTTAATTGCCTTGGCTTGGAAAGCTACTTGGCAAAGAAAGAAAACGAGAGTTAGATTTAAAAAATAGAAGATTTGACCTATTAGAGGGGGCATCATATGTTTAAGTACTTGTTTGAATATGGTTAAAAGGACAGATGACCCTTAGATATAATTATTTATAATGAAAGATATGATTTAGAATTAAAATAGCAATTTTTTTCTTTTCTTTTGATATGGGAAATATGAAAATAAGAAGAGGATTGGTATGAATAAAATTTTTAGCTATATAAATGTAATTAATATTGAGAAAATCATAACTGACAAAGATACTTTAAATACTGATGGGAAATTAAACCTTAACAAGAGCATGAAAAACAGGATATTGATTAACGAATTGATATTATTGTTATTTGTATAATATTGGTAAAACATAATGAAGATTTTTATACCTAACTCTATACATCAATAGTACTAAGAAGTGTAATTGTGTAATGATGGGGAAATGAAAAAAATATGGGGAAGAAAGAAGGATCAGGGGAAAAATACTGGATTGTGCAGTACTGAATAGACTTATATTGAAGAAGTTAATGTTAAATATGTGAACCCAGATAACATGTTGTTTACTAAGCTCTAAAAATTGTAATTATTAAAAATTAATAAAACTTTTTTTTAAAAAAAGATTTCTCTAACTGGTGAAACGAAAGCTTTGGAAAGAGGGAGAAATATGGATCAAAGAAAGAGAACATAATCAGAGGGAATCAGAGGGAACATAATCAGAGTACAGAGAAGAGCAACAAAGATGAGTAGGGGACTGGAGGCTAAAGCATATAAGGAACGGTTGCTGGAATTGGGTATGTCCGGTTTAATTAAGAGAAGGACGAGGGGGGACATGATAGCAGTCTTCCAATATCTCAGGGGCTGCCCCAAAGAAGAGGGAGTCAAGCTATTCTCCAAAGCACCTGAAGGCAGGACAAGAAGCAATGGGTGGAAACTAACCAAAGAGAGAAGCAACCTAGAACTAAGGAGAAACCTCCTGACAGTTAGAACAATTAACCAGTGGAACAACCTGCCTCCAGAAGCGGTGAATGCTCCAACACTGGAAGTTTTTAAGAAGAGACTGGACAGCCATTTGTCCAAAATGGTATAGGGTTTCCTGCCTGAGCAGGGGGTTGGACTAGATGACCTCCAGGGTCCCTTCCAACTTTATTATTATTATTATTATTATTATTATTATTATTATTATTATTATTATTATTATTATTATTATTATTATTATTATTACTATTATTATTTAAATGTTTAATCAGGCCTCAACCGCAGGTTACTCATAAATGCTCAACCACCTACAGCAGGTATCTACAGCTTCCACCATACCTCTAAATTAATGTGTGTGTGTGTGTATCAAAGATTATCAGTTCTTCTAAGTATGGCATTCTTATATGAGGTCATCCAAGATCTTCGGGGTGAGATAGTTCAAACTGCATGATCTCTGACAAGCCTGCAAGATTTTAGACATTAAAAAATAATTTAAAATAGATATTTTTAATTTTCACAGCCAGTGTCTGAAAAGACTGCTGATCTCTAAACTCAACTTACTTCCAAACTACTTTCTGCAGTTACTTTTTACCAAAATCTAAGTAGGTACGTGATCCAGAGTCTCTTGGGCTACAGTTGTGTCTGACAAGGGGTAGATCTTTATGGGTGTTGTATTCCACCTACTCTCTCACTGACGAATGTGCATACTCAACCTGTCTTCTTGATACGGTTTCCCCTCAAAAATCCATTTCTCCCCTAATTGCTTTTTGGGGGCTCTTTGGGGCACTAACCTCTTCTGTAGCTGATTATATAGCAGGCTAGATTTCAAAGCCACAGTACAATCAGTTTTGCTGGTGGGATGTGGCTACTTAGAGAACTGAAATATCAAATCAGACATTCTCTAGGAAACTGATAAAGAGATTATAAAATGGTCAAGATCAGGATCTTCCAGAAGTTGGTTCTGAAATTGTATATAAGATGGGGACCATGAGAAATGAGAGAGAGAAACAGAAAAAAGAGAAAGAGAGACCATGAGAGAGAAGAGTCTAGAATTATCGGGGCTGGGAGGGACCTTGGAGGGCTTCTAGTCCAACCCCATGCTCAAGACAAGAGACCTTATACCATCCTGATCCAATGGTTGTCCAGTCTATAAAGAGCAACAAAGATGATTAGGGGACTGGATGCCAAAAATATGATGAACGGTTGTAGGACATGGATTTGTCTAGTGTCTAATGAAGAAAAGGACTATGGGTGACATGAGAGTAGTCTTTCAATATTTTAAGGGCTGTCACAGAGAAGAGGGGGACAACCTATTCTCCAAAGCACCTGGGGGCAAGACAAGAAAGAATGAGATGGAAACTTATCAAGGAGAGATCCAACTTAGAACTAAGGAAAAATTTCCTGACAGTGAGGACAATTAATCAGTGGAACAGCTTGCCTCCAGAAGCTCTGGGTGCTCCATTACTGGAGGTTTTTAAGAAGAGATTGGGCAGCCATTTGTCTGAAATAGTATGTAGTTTCCTGCTTGAGCACTGGGTTGGACTATTTGACCTCTAAGGTCCCTTCCAACTCTGTTATTCTGTTATTCTAGTGATGGAGCACCACAACTCCAGGAAGCTGCCTTTTCCATTCATTGTTCTCATTGTCAAGAAATTTCTGCTCAGTTCTAAGTTGGATCTCTCTCTAATGAGCTTGAGAAATACTGAGTAGTAAGTGAAGAGCTGGAGAGCCTGTTCTCTTAAACACATATAACTGAGCCTGCCCAGCTGTCTCTGCATCAGGATCTGACCGACAGTCTTGTTCTGAATCTCAATTCGGCCAGCAGCTTGGAGCTCAGTTGGGGCAGCCCTTGAGAGGGACTCTCTTCCAACTGGCAAAGAATTTTGCAATAGCAAAATTGCCATCTAGTGGTTTCACGAAGGTGGAGCAAAGAAACTCATCAGTAGTGGTATATTTTGGCTGTTCCTTCTGGCAATTCATTTCTTGTGTTCAGTTGTTCTACCAAGAAAGAAAAGCCACTTCCCCCTCTCCCTATTATTGGGTTTTCTTTTCTTCATAGCTGAAGTACACCTCTTTTTGCCATGAGGCACTTGAAAGGTATCTTCTCCTTCCCTTTCATAGCCGCCTCCTCCTCCTCCTCCTCCTCCTCTTCCTCCTCCTCGTCACAGACTACCAGCCAGTCCCAACACATCTGAAGGGGCCCCAACTGGAATGGTTACAGTAGAGGACATGCTTCTTTTGTGATCCATGTGCACTGCCAGGTCCAATGTCTGATGGGTAACACACAATTTCTATTTTGAAATTGCTTCTGGATGTTGTGCTGGCAGTGAAAAAAGAAATGAAACTTTGGTTTTGTTTTTGCTAAATTAGGTAGGCTTATTGTTATACAAATAGCTTGTACATACTGCTGTGTAAAAGTAAAAGTTGCGGTTGTAATGTTGTTACCTTCTACTATGCTAAAGAGAGTCGGAAGTTGGTGCCTTTTTCTTTCCTTTTTCCTTTTTTTCCTAACTATATCTTTTTTTCCTTTCCCTCTCCCTCCTCCTACTTTTCTATTACTTTTTTTAAATTTCTTTTTGTATTTTATATTTTGATAAACCAATAAAAGTTTGAAACTGGTAACACACACTTGGGTGTCCTGCTCCAAGTTTATCCTTCCAGTTCATCATTCCTAACAAGAGTGCCTGCAAGAGAGGGAGGGAGGGAAATGGGTGTCAAAAAAAGTCAAGATGACAGCCACAACTATACAATTAAAACTTCGCCCTTTTCACTTGTATAGTGTGAGTTATTAAGCTGTGGGTTGGGGTGTCTCAACCCTGGCTATTTTCAAGAAAAGTTTGAACAGCCATTAGTCCAGGATGGCTTAAGGCAATGTTTCTAACATTTAGCAACTTTAAGCTCCCAGAATTCCCCAGTCCACTCTCCCTCCCTCCCCCCCTCCCTCCCCCCCTCTCTTTTTAATGTTTTTATGATGGGGTGAGGTAGGGATGCAGGCAGCCAGCCTGGATGACCCTGATAATTCAAATCCATTTCAAAGATCCATTTTCCAAAACTGAAGAAATACCGGCTGGTTATTTTAAGGATTACCTTATTGTCATCTTTCAAGGGCCCACACTGAATGAGCAGCAGTTGCATGTAGTCCTCAATCAGAGGGCAGGACAAGAAGGAACGAGATGGAAGTTTATCAAAGAGAGATCCAGCCTAGAACTAAGAAGAAATTTCCTGACAGTGAGAACAATAAACCAGTGGACCGGAAATCGTGGGTGCTCCATCACTGGAGACTTTTAAGAAGAGACTGGACAGCCACTTGTCTGGAATGGTATATAGGGTCTGCTGCCTTCAGCAGGGAGGATTGGAGTAGACGACCTCTAGTTCTATGATTTATATTCTATGTTCATTGGTAATATCACTTTTAAATGCTGTTCCCTTTCTACCTAAATTCTAGAATTATTTAGCACCAGCAGAAGGTCTTTTCATTTTCCTAGATGCTTCTCTCTTAAAACTGTGGGGTCCTTGGTGCTCTCTGAGCTTGGCTGTTTTCTTGCAGAAACATCTTTATCATATCATTGTGATAATAATAATAATAATAATAATAATAATAATAATAATAATAATAATAATAATAATAATAATAATAATAATAATAGAAATAGAAATAGTAATAATAATAAAAAAGTCTGGATAGTGGACGTGGCAATGCCTGGAGACAGCAGAATAGACGAGAAAGAACTGGAGAAGATAACAAAATACAAAGACCTACAAATAGAAATAGAAAGACTGTGGCAAAGGCAAGCAAGGGTAGTACCAATAGTAATAGGCGCCTTGGGTGCTATCCCAAAACAACTGGAGCACCACTTGAACACCATTGGCATTGACAAATTTGCCATTAGTCAATTGCAAAAGGCAGCCTTACTAGGAACTGCTTCCATCCTGCGACGATATCTGTTATACCATCAAACATCCACATCTGCCTATCCCAGCTCCTTGATAAGGACTCGATAGGTAGATAAAATGCCAAATCCAGTCTGAACATCTGGCTGACTGTGCGATGATCATCAATAATAATAATAATAATAATAATAATAATAATAATAATAATAATAATAATAAAGTTGGAAGGGACCTTGGAGGTCATCTAGTCCAACCCCCTGCTCAGGCAGGAAACTCTATACCATTTCGGACAAATGGCTGTCCAGTCTCTTTTTAAAAAATTCCAGTGTTGGAGCATTCACCACTTCTGGAGGCAGGTTGTTCCACTGGTTAATTGTTCTAACTGTCAGGAAGGTTCTCCTTAGTTCTAGGTTGCTTCTCTCCTTGATGAGTTTCCATCCGTTGCTTCTTGTCCTGCCTTCAGGCGCTTTGGAGAGAATAGTTTGACTCCCTCTTCTTTGTGGCAGCCCCTGAGTTATTGGAACACTGCTATCATGCCCCCCCTTATCCTTCTCTTTGTTAAACTAGACATACCCAATTCCAGCAACCGTTTGTTATATGTTTTAGTCTCATCATCATCTTAAAACCTTCTGGGGTTGTAGAAAAACATATTTACATGAAAGTTATTTCATTTAGTTCATTTTATGCACTTGTATAAATCAGTTATTAAAGTCATATCATTTAGAATTTGCATTCGGATTTGATTCAGTTTTCAATTTAATTCAGCAAATGAATCTGATTTTGTTTGGCTCTTTGAATTACACTAATCAAATCAATTCTGTTTGAATGACCAGACTAATTCCGAAAAAAAGGTCTGTACATGTGAATAGTCATCCAACAGTATTGTAAAGATCTGCTATTTTTACATCCATACTATCCATTTTATCTTTTATTTGTTTCAAATCCTCCTCCTTCATTTCTCTTAACTCTTGTAAGAGAATATCAAGTTTATCTGGTTGAGTCAATGACTTCTCAGGCAATTTTTTCCTCACATCCATTTCTAAGGCTTTTCCTACTTGAATCAGACGTAAATTTGAAAGTCTAAGGCCTGCTTTGGGTCTTTGCCAAACACTTTCTGCACTTTGGCTGCATTTTGACATCCAACCACCCAAAAGAGCTCTTAACCTTCTAAGAATTTTTACACAGTCTATAGTCAACACCCCAGAAGACAAGCTCAGGATTCAAAAAGATCTTGACAAACTTGAACAATGGGCCCTATCCAACAAAATGAGTTTTAATATGGAGAAAAGCAAAATTTTACATTTAGGCAGGAAAAAATCAAAGATATAAGTACAGATTAGGTGAGACCTGGCTCAAAAAGAGTAACTGTGAGAGGGACCTTGGAGTCCTAGTGGACGATCACTTGACTATGAGGCAGCAATGTGCCGCAGCCTCCAAAAAAGCTAATACAATCCTGGGTTGCATAAACAGAGGCATAGAATCAAGATCTGCTTTATAAAACCCTAGTGAGACCATACCTGGAATACTGTAGCCAATTTTGGTCACCATACTACAAAAAAGATGTTGAGACTTTGGAAAAAGTTCAGAGAAGAGCAACTAAGATGATCAAAGGCCTGGAGATTAAAACATATGAAGAATGGCTGCAGGACTTGGGTTTGGCTAGTCTAAAGAAAAAAGAAATAGGGGTGACATGACAACCGTCTTCCAGTATTTGAGGGGCTGCTACCAAGAAGAGGTACCAAATTATTCTCCAAAGCACCAGAGGGCAGGACAAGAAACAATGGTTGGAAACTGATCAAAGAGAGAAGAAAGTTGGAATTAAGGAGAAATTTCCTGACAGTGAGGACAATTAACCAGTGGAACAGCTTGCCTCCAGAAATCGTGCTCCATCACTGGAGGTTTTTAAGAAGAGACTGGACATTCACCTGTCTGAGATGGTATAGATTCTCCTGCTTGAGCAGGGGGCTGGACTAGAAGACCTCCAAGATCCCTTCCAGCTCTATTCTATTCTTCCAGATTTAATCAGCCCCCAAAGCTTCTGCCCCCTTTGGGAGATCGGCTGTTTCTGTCTGGAGGAATCCCAAACGTATTGCATTTTTATAAAGACTGGACTGATTTAAAAGCTGAAAAGTAGGTCATCTCCAGAAAGAGAGACATACGGCAAGCCCAAGGAAGCGGTTGCATTACCAGCTGGCCTGACGTCCTCCGTGCAGCAGAACCCGGGTATTTTTGCTCCAGAGACTCACCAAGATGTATGCAGGATGAGAAGAACTGGTTTTATTATAAGAGTTATAAACACTTTGGTATGTTTGATGTCCATGGAGCAGATGGACTAAATTACACCTTCTGCTGGACCCAGAGTCATCTACCCACTGTTTAAATTACAGCCCATCTGAACATCTAAAGAAGGGGTTTGAATTCCTGAAACCATATCCCTTCTCAGAAATTTTGAAGGCAGAATCCATCCTTTCCAAGTCGAAACCATAACCCTCCACTCCTTTAATAGAGGGTGTACATAGCCAAGCTGTGCTTCTTTGTGGGTGGGGCCCATCATTTTGATACAACATACCCAAGCTATAAGCAAAGACATTAAGAAGAATAAAAATATCAACAGCTGCAGATAATGGCAGGCTTTCTCCTTCCAAAGAACCCCCATTTTCAGCAGTTGAAGGAGCCAGAGTTGAGAAGCTTCCTGCAGATCTGGATGTTGAGAACTTTCCCTGAAGGAGAACATACTGAGATGTATTCCTGGCCCCAGAAGCATTTGGAGCTTGTTTCTCCCACTGGCTTAAGGTGAAGAGCCCATGTTGGCATCAGGAGACAGGACAATTTTCCCAGCTGAGAGCCAACTTGGCTTCTGCACTCAAGAAGTAGTAGAGGCAGAAAAAAGAGAAGCTGAAACTAAATTTGATTTAAAGTCCAATTTAAATGTAATCAAAATTCAAGCAATTACGGGTAGATTATAATTGTTTTCCTAATCATTTTCCTCTTCTGGCCCATTGAAATTTATGATTCAATGGCAACTTTAGGAGATCTTCAACGGCCAAGTCTGGGTTTTCAGAGGCTCCCATCCAGCTGTGGTGGGCGCGGAGCTGGACTCTCCCCGGAGGCAGATGAAAAATCACTTCCCGGCATCTCTTCGCACACTCCCCACCTAATCCAAAACTCAACTCTTTTATGCAGCCCCTATCTCGTCAATATTTGGGGGCAGGGGACATAGATCATTTCACTAAGATTTTAAATTCCTTTTTAATACATGTTTGACATTGGTTTTTTCTGTTGATTGTTTTTATACAGGTAGTTCTTAACTTGAACAGTTCGTTTAGAGCCTGCTCAAAGTTACAACGGCACTGGAAAAAGTGACTTATAACCGTTTTTTACACTTACGACCATTGCAGCATCCCCATGGTCACGTGATTAAAATTCAGACGCTTGGCAACTGACTTATATTTATGACGGTCGCAGGGTCCCGGGGTCATGTGATCCCTTTTGCAGCCTCCCTGACAAGCAAAGTCAATGGAGAAGCCAGATTCACTTAACAACCGTGTTACTAACTGAAGAACTGCAGTGATTTACTTAACAACAAGTAAAGGAAGCAAGAAAGGTCATAAAATGGGACAAAATTCACTTAACAACTGTCTTGCTTAGCAACAGAAATTTTGGGTTCAATTTTCGTCATAAGTTGAGGACTGCCTATATTATTTTTGATGGTCTTTTTTAAAAAATCATCTCCATTATGTCTCCATTTCCTGGGTGATTTTTAACTTTGAATTTTTACTGTCCACAATGTTTTTATCTTCTTTTCATCTCAAGAAGCCAACTGTACAGTCAGTTGCCCTTTGGGCCAACCTAGATCTCCAAGCCTCTGAGCTGGGTCCTCTCACTGGTCAAAGTAGAAAAGTCTGAAAGACCAGCCTGGGAAACAGAGCGGGCATGCTCTTCTCAGTCTGCAATAGCTGGGAGGTACCGGATGGCTCTCATCCTCTTGGGAACATCTGACTGAACTGTCCAAAGAATGGTCCATGAATCCCATGAGATTGTATCCAGGAAAGTCTTTCACACCTGTTCAGTTGGGAGAATTTAAGGCAGTTTGAGTTATGGGCTGGGAGCAGATGAAGGCAACATCATGAAGACATGGCAAAATAAGAAAACAAGCTTTTATCATAAGTGGACGCATGTGTGACCTGGCTGCCTTCCCCCTCTGTTGATTCAGCCAGGGCAGCAAAGTCAGATGCTGCCAGATCCAGGGTGAGCAGACATTGCTAAACAACATGGCTCTCTGGTCCACTGGGCTTCCGCCATCATCCCCAAGCTTGCGAAAGATCTCATTTTGTCCTTTGTTTGACGCAGCAAGACCGTGGTCATACGCTGGTTGGAGCAGAGAAGCTCCTAGAATCCTGCACAAGATGGGATTCTATGCAACTTATGGCGAAAGAAGAGGGATTTAGGCTGGGTCAGGTAGGCATCAGAGCAGTGTTTCAACCTTATCAACTTTAAGATGTCTGGACTTCAACTCCCAGAATTCCCTAGCTGGTCCAGACACCTTGAAGTTGATAAGGTTTAGGAACACGTCCTTAGAGAGTGAGAGAAGGAGGTAATCTCTCCTTGCTGCGATTTGCATGGTAATTAATAGAGGTTTTACATTTCTCTTCAATAGCTGAAGAGCAAATGCTTCTGTTTCCCTCTGGGGGCTAATGGGTCCCCACCGGAGTCCTCGGGAAGCGCCTATCAAAGGCAGAAGCTGAGGGCGAAGTGCCTATCAAGCCACTGAATAACTTGATTTCCTCCAGGAGCCTTGATTTGACAGATGGGATAAAATGATGATAAATATTCCCTTGGTGGAAAATAATATAATGAGGTCTGCAACACAGAAAGAGATAAGTGGCTTGGGGAAGTGGGCCACAGCAGGGAGGAGGGGAGGTTAAAGAGAAGAAAATGTGATAACAAGCCAACAAATCCCATCTAGGATCCTGATTTGTTTTGAAAAAAGTGATCAGAGCTAGCAATGGAGCCAATTTGCACGGGGCGTACGTGGCACAAAAGGAGAAGCCAGAGTTGTGTCGTGAGGTCCTCTCTTCAGCATCCTTGTTCTCCTCTGTGTTTTGTGGCTGGCTGGTGGCACCAGAAAGATTGGGAGAAGCTGAAATCAACCAACAAAATATCCAGTGCTGTGTGTCAGACTATATCAAAGGGAAGCCTGGTGTCAGAATGCACAGGGGACCATACTCGGGTCATGGCTGACAATTGCCTCCGTTACAGGCCAGAGCTCAAAGGAGGGCAACTTGCTGGGGACCTGGCAGCCCAAAGAGATGGCCTGGGCACACCAGATGCCAGAGCAGAAAGGCTGCCCCAGACAGCTCACGGTTGAGTCTTCCTGCAAAGGAAATGGTGGAGGCCAATTACAGCCGAGGGAAGGAGAGACTGCAACGCTTGCAAAATCAGATACTTGATGTGAAACAGGGTTATTGCTTGTAGGTTATAGGGAGGGCGAGGTACAGGCAGTTCTTGACTTACAACAGTTCATTTAGTAACTGTTCGAAATTACAACAGTGCTGGAAAAAGTGACCTATGACTGATTCTCACCGCATTGCAGCATCCCCAGGATCATGTGATTTACATTCGGGTGCTTGACAACTGACTCATATTTATGACGGTCGCAGTGTTCTGGGGGTCATGTGATCCCCTTTTGTGACCTTCTGACAAGTAAAGTCAGTGGGGAAGCCAGATTCACTTAACAACCGTGTTACTAATTTAAGAACTGCAGTGATTCACTTAACAGATATGACAAGTAAAAACGGGACAAAACTCACTTAACAAATTTATCACTCAGCAACATAAGTTGTTGGTTCAATTGTGGTCATACATGGAGGACTACCTGTAGCCTAAACAATTCATCACTAAAATTACCTCTCAAATTTCCCAGACTTTTCAAAATCCGTCTGGGTATGTGTGAATATGTGTGTGTTGTGTATGTGGGATACTTTCTTTGCCAATACAAGGATTGCTGTGATGCCCTGACTCTGCCAGATTCGATATTTTATACTGCAGGTTCACTAACGTTTCAAAAACAAACTGTAATCTTTAGATTTGTGGCATAAAAGCATTGGTAAGGAATTAAGAAATAATAGCTAAAGTTGCTGAAGTTGTGTATTATTTAAAACACGCTGCCTGAACATCCACAGTGAAATCCACAGTAGTGTCCAGTAACTGCATTTGTATCTTTATTACCTATTTATGTAGCACAGTAGAATAATAAAGGTCGTTTAACCAGAAACGCTAGAAATAAAAGGAGTCTCAGGAGCTTTGAACTTGTTAGCAAGTTACAAAATCCTTACAGATTTATTTGCTACAGCCCTCTTCCCCCGGGAATTTAATACTCCCTAGTGGTTTCAGAGTCAAAAACATCTGGAAGCACCAGGTCCCCTGGCAGGTGGCAGGAGAGGCCTGGTCCCTTCTGACCGGGAGACTCCAGCAGGGAAGCCGCTTTCCCTGGAGGGCCTGTGCGTCTCATTTCACTGTCCTAAGGGAGGCGCGGGTGGCGCTCCACCGAGGACCACAACTGAGCCCAAAATTTCTTTGCTAAGTTGTGATAGCGAGTTTTAAAGTGACTTTTGCCCCATTTTACAACCTTTACAAGCTTTCTTGCCACCCTTGTTAAGTGAATCCCTGCAGTTGTTAAGTTAGTAACATGGTTGTTAAGTGAATCCAGCTCCCCTATTGACTTTGCTTGTCAAAAGGTTGCAAAAAGGGATCGCCAGGACACAGCAACCGTCCGAAATATGAGTCAGTGGCCAAGCTTCTGAATTTTGATCACGTGACCACGGGGATGCTGCGAGGGTCGTGTGAAAAATGGTCTAAGTCACATTTTTCAGTATCATTGTAACTTCAAATGGTCACTAAATGAATTGTTGTAAATTGAGGACTATATATACTGGCCTCAGGCCCAGGCCTGAAAAGAGCCCTATCCAAAGTGTAATTCCCTATTCCAATTAGCCAATAGTTCTCTTGTCATTAACTTGCGATTGAGGTCAAAATCAGAATAACAGAGTTGGAAGGGACCTTGTAGGTCATCTAGTCCAACCCTCTGCCCAAGCAGGAGACCCTGCCCCATTTCTGACAGATGGCAGTCCGGTCACTTCTTGAAAGCCTCTAGTGATGAAACTCCCACAACATCTGAAGGTAGCTTCTGTTCCACTGGTTGATTGTTCTCACTGTCAGGAAATTTCTCCTTATCTCTAGGTTGAATCTCTCCTTAATCAGTTTCCATCCTCTGGCCTTCGGGTGCTTTGGAAAATAGGTTGACCGTCTCCTCTCTGTGACAGCCCCTCAGATATTGGAACACTGCTATCATGTCTCCCCTGGTCCTTCTCTAATTCCTAATTCCCACAGCACTGTCTTATGCCTAAGGATATTTACCCATGTAGTAAGGCTTTATTACTATTATCCTTCTGATCTTTCCTATTATTGTCTGCTATTTAGTATCTTATGATTTAGCACTTTATTGTTTGTATCTTATGATTTATGATTTATCACTTTGTTGTTTGTATGTACACTGAGAACTTATGCACCTGAGACAAATTCTTTGTGTGTTCAATCACACTTGGCCAATAAAAAATATTGAATTTCATTCACTTTGGCTGGTCTCCCGAAAAATTTTCAACAAGGAGGAGGCAACATTGTGGGGTAAATTTGGAATTTCAGAACATCTTCTGGAAGTTCTAGAAAACAGAAACATGACCCATCACATAACACCACTTTGTAAAATAGCGTGGACCTCACTGTGCTGGCTGGAGAATTCTGCGGTTGACGTCCAGATGCCTTGAAGTTGCTGAGGCTGAGACTCACTGTTCTAGAAGGTAAATGGTAACATGATCCATCCTTGAGAAGATCTGAAGCCAAATGTTCACCACCAGATACTCCTTACTGCTGCTTTTTTTTCCTGGCAGCCAGGCATATGTCCAAGTAACACTGGACTGGGATGGAGAACCCACAGGGAGGTCAAAAAAGTCAATATGGCAGCTGCAATTGCATGATCAAAGTTTATTTGATTTTTTGATTTTATTAGATTTCTACCTTTTTATGCATGCTGTGTAAAAATTCTAGATTCAGTTAAGGCAGCCTTTCTCCATCAGACACTATTCCTAATCTCCTTGGTCTTATAAGTCCCTGCCAGCAACTGCCCTCTTGATTAAGAATAATGGACTTTGAAGTCCAGCTGATCAAGGAGGGCTCCATTGTTATGTTTGGTGCACACACCTAAAATGTTTGGGGTAACATTAGCAGGGAGAGGACAAGGATCCTTTAGCCAATCTCGTAGCTCTGCCAAGGGCCATAAGGCAGTCCTGTGTCTTTCCCTTTGCTTTAATTTGGACTGAATACAAACCAGCCTTGCAATATTGCTGCTGCTGCTGCTGCTGTTTTTTTAAACTTATGTTTGTGCAGGTAATGACGATGCGGTCTCATTTATGCAAGATTATCCTTTTATCACATTTTCAGACTCATTTATGAGGCTCCTCTTTTGCTCCTGGGGGCATCATCAAGTGAGTTAAGTTGCACTATTTGTTTCCTGCAGAGAACTGGCAGGGCCTGTCTCCCCTGAGTGATGAGGCGCGGCTGCCTTTGCCAAATAGGGTCTGCGTGATGGATATGGTATACATGAATATGATCGCGAGAAATTAACATGTTTATTGAGGAAACGTGTGTGTGTTTACATTCTGCTACCCATGGCATTACCTTTTATCACCCCCACCCCCTTTTTTTTTAGTAAGAAATGTAGACAAATGACTTCCATTTTGGTTCGCAGGAAGAGAAACAAAAATTGGAAAAAATTTGCAGAGATTTTTTTTTCTTTAAATAGCACTCAGAGGAAGAAAGAGAAATGCAACCTTACTTGTTATGTTTTGGTAAAGTTAAGTCTTGACATTTGGGGGAATAATGACACCCTTTGCCAAATCTTCCTTAAAGTACACATTTGGCTGATCTCAGAAAAATGAGAATAGCAATAGCACTTAGACTTATATGGTATAAGAGTTTTCAGTCCTCTCTAAGCAGTTTACAGAGTCAGCATCTTGCTCCCCCAACTACTGGGTCCTCATTTTACTGACCTCGGAAGGATGGAAGGCTGAGTCAACCTTGAGCCATCAGATCAAACTTCTGGCAGTGGGCAGAGTTAGCCTGCAATACTGTATTCCAACCGCTGCACAGCCATGCCTCATGTGGAAGGATCAGATCTGGCTAGACTTGAGCGGAAGACCGTCAGGAAGGGTACTCACAAGACAGAGCTTTGATCGCATCATCATAGCCACCATCTTGACGTTTTGGCCCCCCAAGGGTTATAGGCTAGACAGAGAAGGCACTTGGATCCATGGATCCATGATCACCATGGAGCCAAGAGCTTGTCCAGAGCTCTATTATTACTTTTTCCACCCTTTGGGATAGTAGCAATCTTTCCATGATTCGTCGATGTTGTTCCCCAGAGTCAGTCACAATTGCAGGACTCCAGCTAGCATATTCAACCACCAGCTCCTACCAGGCTAGAATTGGACTTCTTAGTCATTCGTTTGAGCACCGTATGAAGAAGACCATCGCATGAGAAGAGCAACAAAGATGATTAAGGGGGGCTGGAGGCTAAAACATACGAAGAAGGCTACAGGAATTGGGTATCCCTAGATGCGAAGAGAAGGACTGGGGGAGACATGATAGCAGGGTTCCAATATCTGAGGAGCTGCCACAAAGAAGAGGAGGTCCGCCTATTCTCCAAAGTACCCCAAGTCAAGAAAAGAAATAACGAATGGAAACTAGCCAAAGAGAGAAGCAACTTAGAACCTTTCTTGCCATAGTTGTTAAGTGAATCACTCCACTGTTAAGTTAGTAACACAGTTGTTAAGTGAATCCAACTTCCCCATTGACTTTGCTTGCCAGAAGGTCACAAAATAGGAACACATGACTCTGGGATACCTGCGACCGTCATAATTATGAGTCAGTTGCCAAGCATTCTGAATGTTGACTACGTGATCGTGGGGATGCCTCAAGATTTGTAAGTGTGAAAAACGGCAGTGCTATTGTAACTTTGAACGGTCACTAAATGAACTGTCGTAAGTCGAGGACTGCTTGTATAGCATCGTTTTGCCATTATTATGCCAAAATAGATATCACCAAAGGTTTATGCCGGCAAACTTCAACTCAGACAGAAAGAGGAAGCTTAAACTAGACTGGATGTTTTTTTAAAAGCCTGGATCTTGAATTTTATCTGATCTCCACGGGATGCTTCTTGAGTATGGAAGTACATCAGCCTCCGTCTCCCTCACTCTTGTTCTCTTTGCTTATCATGCTAATTTGATGCCACGTTATTCTCTTGGGTGACATGGAGATAAATTTGACTCCAGAGTTACAATAACTAGTCGTAAAAATTATGATTGCCAATATCTTGGAGGCACTTTCCCTGCAAATAGTAAGATGAAGTGAATTAACAGCGTGAAAAATTGTTGGCAACGGCTAGAGAGCGACATTATAAATGTCCCAATTATTTCTCCTGTGACACTGGATTGCTGTGGGCAAAGAAACGCACAAAAGGCGAAGGCTCATTGACACGCCAAAAGAAAGGCATGCTTCCGCCACCACGAAGGTTAACCTTTGGCAAACACACTTCCAATCAGAACTCTTGGCAGGAATCCAGAGAAAACGTTTCTAAAAATGCTAACTTGGATTCTTTTCCCATAAATGACAATTTTTAAATGATAGTGAAGACTTCCACAACCTGGAACCTTCCAAAAGTGTTAGATCTCAACTCCTAGAATTCTTGGTCACATCCATAACTGAAAATTATCTGGATTTGGAACTAGCAACAGTAAATATCACCATTCAAAACATACTGTTAAGATCCAGCTGTAGCTACAGGTAGTCCTGGATTCATGACCATAATTGGGACAGAATTTCCCTTGATAAGCAAGGCAGTTGTTCAGTAAGTCATGCCTGATTTTATAATCTTTTTTTGCTATGGTTTTTAAGCAAATCACTGCATTTCTTAAGTGAATCATGTAGTTATTAAGTGAATCCACCTTCCCCTGTTTATTTTGTTGTCGGAAGACAGTTGGGAAGGTAATTAAGGGTAATCATATGATCCCAGGATGCTACAACCATTCTAAATACAGGCTGGTTGCCAGGTGCACAAATTTTGATCACATGACCCTGCGGATGCTCTGATGGTCATAATAGAACAGAATAGAATAATAACTATTCTAACTTTATTAATGTATACAAATCAGCATATATTAAAATGAGATTTCATTACATACAGCTCTCAAAGGATAACCACTCCAATATACACTGCATAAACATAACAAAACAAATAAATAAAATAAAATATGCATATACCCACATGCACACAAATATGTGACCCAGAGAAACAACATGGCGAGAAAAACGAATCTTAGGAGTTTATCAGACAGATGACATAGGGAGCAAAGCTGTTACAGAATCTGGTAGTCCTGCTAGAAATACTTCAAAACCTCCTCCCAAAAGGGAGCAAAAGAAACAGACCATGAAATGGGTGTGTGGGGTCTCTAACAATGCTCCAAGATCTAAGCATACAGAGCTTATAAATGCAGGGACCAGTTGCAAGCCACTTTTTTCAGTGCCATTGTAACTTCAAAATGTTGCTCAACAAATGTTTGTAAGTCAAGGTCTCCCTGTAAGTCCATTTCAGTGTTGTTTTAGTGGATTCTATATTGTCACAGACTAGTAAACAAGGGAACAGGAAGAACATACTGTTGGAACAACGATGACTTCGTAATGCAGCGTTTCTTCACCCCATCAACTTTAAGATGTGTGGATTTCAACTCCCAGAATTCCCCATGCTGGCTGTTGATAATGTAACATATATAGGCCTTGTGAAATAATTTCCCTCCTCAACAGGCATTGCTTCAAACTTTGGTTTTTTTTTTACATGTCCCATTTATCATGGCTCAAGGCTAGATTATCAATTAGACATAGATCATAGAATAGGAGGGTTGGAAGGGACCTTGGTGGTCTTCTAGTCCAACCCCTTGTCCAAGGCAGTAGTCCTTATACTATTCCAGTCAAATGATTGTCCAATCTATTCTTGAAGAGCTCCAGTAACAGAGCACCCACAACCTCTAAAGGCAAGTTGTTCCATTGTTCTCATTGTCACGAAATTCCTCCTTAGTTCTAGGTTGTGTCTCTCTTTGATAATCTTCCACCTGTTATTCCTTGTCCTGACCTCAGGTTTTTAGAGAGTAAGTCAACCCTGTCTTCTCTGTGACAGTCCCTCAAGTAGTGGAAGACTGCTAATGATTCAGAGAATTCTCTTTCAGATATTCGGGCCCATAGCCTCCTAGTCTATCCACTCTCCCTCTGGTCAGAATGGATAACCTTGAGTTTGTGCTTAGGCAGTATTAAAGTATTAGTACTGCTTTATAAAACCCTAGTGAGACCATACCTGGAATACTGTAGCCAATTTTGGTCACCATACTACAAAAAAGATGTTGAGACTTTGGAAAAAGTTCAGAGAAGAGCAACTAAGATGATCAAAGGCCTGGAGACTAAAAATGTGAATAACGGCTGCAGGACTTGGGTTTGGCTAATCTAAAGAAAAGAAGAAATAGGGGTGACATCATAGCAATATTCCAGTATTTGAAGGGCTGCCACAAAGAAGAGGGGGTCAAATTATTCTCCAAAGCACCAGAGGGCAGGACAAGAAACAATGGCTGGAAACTGACCAAAGAGAGAAGCAACCTGGAATTAAGGAAAAACTTTCTAGCAGTGACGACAATTAACCAGTGGAACAGCTTGCCTTCAGAAATCGTGGATGCTCCATCACTGGAGGTTTTTAAGGAGACTAGACAGTCACTTGTCTGAAAAGGTATAGGTTCTCCTACTTGAGCAGGAGGCTGGACTAGAAGACCTCCAAGGCCCCTTCCAGTTCTATTCTATTCTAGGCTGAGAAACAGTTTGAATCTTACCAAAAGCCATCCTGTTTTGGAAGAACATTATGAATCCAAAGAGCTGAAACAAACAGCTTGAAAATAGGGGTACAATATAAGGCCATGAAATATTCAGTGAACAATTACAGATGGCCGTAAATTGTTCCCTTTTTTAATATGGTGGAACCAACCTTCGCCATACTTCAGTTATGAAGTTAATGCTCACAGTAAGGGGTACAGACAGGTAGCCTGGAAGCAGCTCAACGCACGGGACTCCTGCCTAGCATTACCAATTTAGTTATTTATGTGCTTTATTCCACGTCCTTAAGATTATCCTGGCATTTTCCCTTGGTCTAAAATGAAGACTGATTTCCTTGCTTGGAAAGAAAGAGCAGAAGAGCAGAGCAGAATGACTTTTAAAAGAACAAGCCTTACGTTTACCTCTGATGATCAGACCGTTCTTGTGTGAATGGAGTCCAGGAGTGCACAGGGCTGTGTATGTCAAAAAGGTCAAGATGGCAGTCACAACCATATGATCATAAGCTTTGCTGGCTGGAGAATTCTGGGAATTGAAGTCCATGCATCTTAAAGTTGCCACGGTTGAGAAACACTGTCCTACTCCCTTTTAATGTGCAAAAGAGGAGCAGGGCTCTGAACACAAAGCAGCGGCTGCCATTTTGACTTTTTTCCCTCCCTTTACAGATGCCCCTCATTGAGCCCACACTGTGCTGAGATAAGTGCATTTGCACTGTGACTTCAGGAATCAAGGAGGTCTCTCTACAGTCCACTAAAAGATCTGTTTGCAATTTTGGTACCTTCTGAACAACTCCTGCTGGTTAATTCCTGGAGCTGAATCAGCTTCTCTGCAGTCACACCTGTGCAACTTTGCAGTGACTTGAAAATTCTTCCTTGCAGCAAATGACTCCAGCAAGAGCCATAGAAAATAGTCAATGTGGGGAAAATCGAGTTTTCCTTAATTAAGTAGTTTTGTAATTAGCACTTGAGAGATGAGTTATGCGACAATGGCAGAGTTGGCATCCAGCCATCATGGAGAATCAGAAGCAACGGGGAAATTGTAACAAGCTGAGCTGGATTGAACATGCACTGCTTTGAGCAGACATTCCCAATCTATACTAGCCATGCGGAAGGTTATGGGACAATTCACTGTGGCCAACTCGCTTCAGCCATTTCGCCACGGCCAACCCGGCGTGACCATCTTGCTGTGGCCATCTCACCACGGGACAACTTGTCATGTGGGACAATTCCACTCAGGATAACTCAATGTGATAAATGTTATCCGCCACTATGTTGAAGAATATTGTCCCTGGCAAGTTGTCCTGTGGTGAATTGACCATGGCAAGAAGGTTGCAGTGGATTGGCCATGACGAGTTGGCCACGGGGAGATGGCCGTGGCAAGTGGCCGTGGCAAGTTGCCTGTGGTGAGTTGTCCCATTCCACCCAAGGAATGACTTCACTCTCTGCCTGCTGCTTCTCCCACGGCTGACAGCTCTGCCCTTGTCCTGGGCAGACGGTCCAGCCATCGAAAGTCCAGGGATGGTCTCTTGGTGGGAGTCTGTCAGGGAATTACGCAGCAGGTGTCCAAATGAAGTCCCCCTTCTCACCTAACAACCAATCAGAGCGTAGATTGCTTCAGGCAGGAGACCGCACTCTCCAATCAATCAACTACAGCGGTGTGTTCTGGCCAATTTTACTGTTCCAGCTATTAAATCAAATATCTTAACGGAGTCACTGGATTCAAACGACCAGTCTTTATCCAAAGAGACACCACCCTCAAGGTAGGAGCAAGTACAGGTAGTCCTCAACTTACAATCATTTGTTTAGTGACTGTTTAAAATTACAACGGCACTGAAATAGGTGATTATGATCAGTCCTCACACTTATGACCATCGCAGCATCCCCATGGTCAAGTGATCAAAATCCAGGCACTTGGCAACAAGCATGTATTTACAGTGAGTGCAGCATCCCAGGTTGATCTGATCACCATGTGCAACCTTCCCTGTCACTTTCCAACAAGCAAAGTCAATGGAGGAAGCCAGATTTGCTTAACAACTGCATGATTCGCAACGAATGCAGTGATATGCTTAGCAACCATGGCAAAAAAGGCTGTAAAATGGGGTGTGACTCCCTTAACAATTGCCTTGCTTAGGAATGGAAATTGTCCCACTTGTGGTCATAAGTTGAGGACCACCTGTATCCTTCCACATCTTAGCATTAACTTTTCTGTCGGCAAATGCTCTTTTTGGTTTTAGTTTGGAAAAGAGGCACACCTCAAATGCAGATTGATGCTCAGCTCCCAGGAGAAAAGTGTGCAACATGCCACACATGTCCCTGTAAAGCTTTGGCAAGTGCAAGGCTTCTGGCGACTGAAGATTTATTTTAAAACGATAGAAGAGGAAAGTTATCATATATCTCCAGACCATCACACGATGGTCTTTAATCTTTTTAATGTAATTATTATTACATTTCACTTTCTACTAAAGCACATTTTGTGTTTCCCTGGCCGCATCTGTTCTAAAGATCACATTTCCAACATGGCACATTAGGGGAAATGTGCTGGGCTGCTTCCTCCATGGAAATATTTCCAAGTGTGCTTTATTGCACAGTTGTGAATGTGAACTTCTCTCATTCTTAACAAGCAATGTGAGGAATAGAATAGAACAGAACAGAACAGAACAGAATAGAATATTCTTTATTAGCCAAGTGTGATTAGACACACAAGGAATTTGTCTCCAATGCATACGTTCTCAGTGTACAAAGTGATAAATCATAAATCATAAGATACAACCAACAAAGTGATAGTTATAATATACCAATAGGAGTAGGTAAAATGAAAGTTAAAAGGAGAATACAGTCCAGCTACATGGTTAGATATCCTTAGGCATAAGACAGCGCCCTGGGAATGAGGTGTTTAGCAGAATAATAGCATGGGGGGAAAACCTGTCATTATGTCTAGTTCTCCCTTTCCCTTTTCCGTTCCCTTTCTTTCTTTCTTTCCCTCCCTTCCCCTTTCCTTTCCTTTCCTCTTTTCTCTGCACACACACCCTGTTGCAATGAAACAGTCCCTGCAGAGTCTCTAGAAAGTCCATAACACCATCAGATTTGCTGGCTAGAGGTTAAGGTTTTCATTAGGCCAGGATTGGTTTTCCAAACTGTTGTTGTTGTCATCGTCATCAGCAGCATTAAACAATGGCTGTCTGATTCTTTGCATTCTGATCATCTGCCAGTTTCCATGTTGGCACCGGCTGGCTTCTGCTCTGCTCCTGGGAGCCAGACAGCATCACTCATCAGTGTTCTGGATTCTGTACAACCTTAACGTTACTTAAACGAAGGCTGAATGTTTGTGTGCATTGTTAGCAATTGGTGATAGATGCCTTTGGGGGAACCACACATTCAATAACAACACTTCCCAATCTCTCTCTCTCTCTCCCTGCCCCCCCAAAATAGACGAAAAGGGTTTTTTTAATGGGAGGCGACATAACTGCTTGCAATTTGGCTATTCATTGTGTCTTTGGCATTTTATGTACTGCATTAGCTCAGGCAATTTCATGCATATGGATATAATGCATTAAGTGGAGGCATTTAAATATAGTGAAACTAATTTTATGATGATTAGTTGAAGGAAATCATTGCACTGCTATCATCTATATAGGAGCCAATTTGCATGAAAATGCCCAAAGTTGCTATGCCAACATTTTCGGTGCTGCCGGTCGGGGTCGTCTTCGTGTCAGGACTTTGTATTAAAAATCGGTCTCCAGTGCCGAGTCTTTTAATTCATTGCAGGCTTTAGGCCATTTGCTCACAAAACGCTTGCAGTAAAACAAATGAATAGCTAAGATACTCATTTGCATGATTCCCATTTCCGAACCGTTCCCCTGAAATTAAAGGAAGCCTGCGACTGGTGGAGAAGACGGATGGGCAGATGAACCAGGCAATTAATATTTTTTTCGGCACTCTCTTTTAAAGCCCTCCAAAGACGGGAGCAACACATGCTGCCTTCCAGACAAATTGGGTCCCACCACACTTGCAGCCCTCGCCGTGGCAGCAGCTCGCTCCCCCTCTCTTCCCCTTTATTGTCTCACTTACATTATCCAGTAATTAAAACTATTTACCATTCCTACTTATCTGCCATCTGCTGCTATTGAGGCGTCCTGCTCTCTATAAAGCCATCTTCAAAGCAACAAGGAAAAAAGCAGATTCAAACACAATTGGGACAGGATGGGAAGGATGGGGAGGATGGAAGGGGGGTCAGAAAGAGGCAGCCCCGTTCCTGCAGAGGCTGGGAAGGGGAGGCAGGAGGCCAGCTGGCTGACGCAGCCAAAGGACAAGATGACTGACGCCAGAGGCCTCTGTTGGCTCCAGGCGGCTGAGCGACATCCTTTGACTCCCACTTTAATGGAGTTCCTCAAGGGACGGGAGTCCAGAAATCTCTTTTGCATTTGTGTTGAGGCTTAGCCTGCCACTCTTAGCCATACTCTGCCAAGAAGGTTCAGAAAGGCCAGCTCCAATTCAACAAATAGTTCTGTCTAATGTTGTGTGGGCATCTCTTCTGGGCGTCCTCTCAGGAATGCAACATGGTACAAGCATGCAAAATAGGGATCCTTGCAAAAGTCATGCATCGCAAGAAGAAATCCCATTTCTTCCTTTTAGTGCCAACTTGGTGGAATAGAATAGAGTCATATTCTATAGAGTTATATAAAACTCCCTTTTACAACCCTGTAATCCCTTAATTTAGGGATAGAGTCAGTGTGACTAGATAGAGCTGAGCATTTACTGACTGGATGTCTTTCCTGACACCCACGCAGAGTTCGCAGCAGATATTTTTTTTCTTTGCACCGTAGGAAACATCTGCAGCTACCTAGGATTAACCATCATGCTGCTCATTCTATAGAGTCATATATAGAGTCATATCCTATATATTCTATTCATATTCATATTCATATTCTCTTCTCTTCTATAGAATAGAGTCAGAATAGGCTGCTGATTCTTCTGTGACATGGCCTTCAACGCACAGCATCTTAGGGTCTTTTTAAACACACCTTTGGATTAATTCAGTCAGTATTTGCCAGTCTGGAATTGGACTGCAAGCATGGGGGCTACAACTCCCAGAATTCCCAGATTCAGCTGTGCATTCTGGAAATTGCAGTCTTGAGACTTCTGGTGAGAGATGGCCAGATGGGTAAGGCTGCAGGAGACATTTGCACACCCAGAAGCAACACCTATGCACAAACAGCCTATCTACTGGTTTTCAAAAGGGCTCACGGCCTGGGAGGTGTTTAGTGGTGGGAAACTAAATGTTGGAACTTTGTTCAGTAAGAGCCAGGAGGGGCTGAAGGCAGACTGAGCTCTTTCCTGCCCCAGGAAGAGGTGCAGAACTGCAGTCCTGATGGCTCCTGTCTTTGGATTGCCACCTCTAGGTTGCAAAAATCCCATCCAGAAGTGATGGCCCTAAAGACTGCAGCCATCCCATGGTCCCCTGGAGTTTAGCAGCCCAGAGTTGGATGCCCTGCAATGCCATCTTTTATTACAGAAATTCAAGCCCCCTCAGGTGAGCTGTTTCAGGTAGTTGTTGCATGCAAGCAAGGCTGGCTTGACCTGCCTTCTCCAAAAGTTCATGATAGAAAGACCGGGCATCCTTTGCCAATCTAGTAGCTGATCGTTGGGGGAGGAATTACTCATTGCCTCATCTGCCTGCAGCATTTTCATCCTCTCTCTTTTCATCAAGAAGCCAGAAAAGTAATCCTGGTCTTGGATCACTTTTTCCACTTTCCACTATTTCAAAATGGAGGACCAACCAAGGACAGCAAATGGACATTTACAGTAGTGTAACAATGACCAATGAGTGATGAGAGTTGCCTTTGGTTGAAATGACACCCTGGTCTTTGTTTAATTCTTAATTGTTCCATCACTGCAAGGAGAACAAGAGCTCTGCAGAGCTTCAAATCTATGCCATTTCTAAGTTCTTCAGAAATCTGGAAAAGTTCTCAAACTTTACCTGCACTTCCAGCTTCATCACCATGCTCAGAAGGACTAGAGGCAGTGGTGGGATTCAAACAACCAGTTCTCTGTGTGGATGCCACTTCTGGAAGTCCATTCTGGGCCTGGGCAACAAAAAATTAGCTACCGGTTCTGCCAAACTGGTGTGAATTGGCTGAATCCCACTACTGACTAAAGGGCTGCTGACCTTTTCACACCTTGCTATTTATGGGGGTCTTCCAAATTTAAACATTTGAAGGAAACATTTAAGAGGAGGAAAACAAGTTCTCCAGAAGATGCCTTTGGTGTCAATCATGGAGCAATGTGAACTAGACTGCAGCTAGTCCATGGGTTACCTCCGTAATTGAGCCTGGCAATTACAGTCGTAAGTCATGATGGTTTTTACAAGTAAGTCACCATGTGGCCAGACCCAATTTCACTACCTTTTTCACAGTGGTCATTAAGTGAACACAGTGGACATTAAATGAATGCTGTGATCATTAAGCAAGCCCATTGTTCACTATGGTTTGGTTTCAGCTGGAAACTGGAAGTAAATGCTGGGCATTGAAAGAACTATAAATGCTGAGCATCCAAAAGGCAGCCATGTGACAGTAGGAGGGGGCATCATTGGAACTACAAAACTGGGTCGTAAGTCCCCATTGGGGGAGTCCATCGTAACTTTGAAGGGTCACTACGCAACCAGTCATAAGTTGAGGATTTCCTATACCGCAGTGTTCTTTTCTCTCATTTTGAATGGGCAACAATAAATTTATCTATTTTTTTGACTATGCTGCACAGAGACTCTGAAAACTCTCTGGTTGAATGTCAGTGACGATTCTCAGCCAGCCAGGTAAAGTTGTCTGAAGGTTGAGTCATGCAGAACTGGACTTATTTTTACTTAAAAGAATAACAGAGTTGGAAGGGACCTTGGAGGTCTTCTAGTCCAACCCCCTGCACAAGTAGGAGACCCTCTACAATTTCAGACAAGTGGCTGTCCAGTCTCTTCTTAAAAACTTCCAATGATGAAGCACCCATGATTTCTGAAGGCAAGCTGTTCCACTGGTTAATTGTCCTCATTGTTAGGAAGTTTCTCCTTAATTCCAGGTTGCTTCTCTCCTTGATTAGTGTCTATCCATTGTTTTTTGTCCTGCCCTCTGGTGCTTTGGAGAATAAGTTGACCCCTTCTTCTTTGTAGCAGCCCCTAAAATATTGGATATTTATTAATATGTTATATCAATATAATATAATAATATAATAATATGGTAATAATGTAAATATTTATTCTCTAGCTGAATAAATATTCAGCTAGAGAATAAATATTTATTCTCTAGCTGAAGACTGGGCAAGAAATAAAGGGTGAAAGCTGCCTCTTGTGGATCTGTTATCTTTTGGAGGCAGGAGGCACTGTGTTCTTTTTTAATTTGTGCCCCAAATGGAAAAAAAGATGTTGAAATGCATTAAGTACCCCTTACCAGCTGCTTTGACAAACCGTAGCCACAGGGAGGGAAAAACCTTAACCTAAAGATCCCATTTAAAGCAAACTATGAGAATTATATATAAAAGAAGTATTTTAGGTAGGAATTGAGGAGCAAATGATTTTTGGTCTCTGTGGGGACAAATGAGCCATAACAAGCGCTCAATTCTATATGCATGTAATATTACCCTATGGTTCAAAAAAAAAAAGCTTTTAAATCACATAAATGCAGTTATGGGCCATTGTACAAAATAAACATTTCACTGTGCTCTGGACTGGGTTTTTTTTTTTTTAGTTCTTTGATCGAAAGTGAGGTTAGTGAATTTTATTGCTCTGTAAATTAAAGCTGCTTTTTTGATTTGATTGAACCAAATTATGCCTTCTCTGTGTTGGAAAATGACAATTACCAGGATATATTTTTGGCTGTTCTGCAAATGGATTGATACTCTTTTAACAATTCGCCAAAGTTTCATTGAGGATTTCAATACCTATTTTAATTAAAACAAAAGCCTACGTAACAATAATGTCTGCCTTTAAAGAGAGAGGAAAGAAAATGCTCGTTGTTTTAAATCAGCTTTAATGTCTTAAGGAGTGGGTGATGGATACGCCAAGCGCTGGATTCTGACAAGGTATTTGGCGATTCTGGATGCTTTCAGAATTTCCTCATTACATTGCTGACAGCCATTCAGCAAATCCTAGCTCTTTTTTAAAATAACAGTTCTCCAGCAGAAATTGTCCTTTCATGCATTAGAGGGGTCCAACAATTATGCTCCTTTGGTTACAGCTGGCCAGTGCTCTTGGCCTTATTACAGGTGGTCCTCGGTTTACAACAGTTCATTTAGTGACCTTTTGAAGTTACAATGGCACTGAAAAAAGTGACTGATGACCATTTTTCATGCTTATGACCATTGCAGCATCCCCATAGTCATGTTATCAAAATTCAGACACTTGGCAACTGACTCATATTTATGACGGTCGCAGCGTCCTGGGGGCCATGTGATCACCTTTTATGATCTTCTGACAAGCAGAGTCAACGGGTAAGCCAGAGTCACTTAACAACCACGTTACTAACTTAAGAACTGCAGTGATTCACTTAACAACTGTGGCAAGAAAGGTCATACAATGAGGCAAAACTCACTTAACAACTGTCTTGCTTAGCAACAGAAATGTTGGGCTTGATTGTGGTCGTAAGTTGAGGACTACCTGTATTCTTATGTTGCTCACATAGTCAGCCAAATGTTTAGACTGGATTTGGCATTTTTGTCCATCTATCGAGTCCTTCCCCAGGACCTGGAATAGGCAGATGTTGTTTTTTGATGATGTTCATAGAATTATAGGGCTGGAAGGGAGCTTGGAGGTCTTCTAGTCCAACCCCCTGCCCAAGGTACAACCCCTGCCCAAGTTAAAGGTATCATCACAGGATGTAAGTTGTTTTAAATAAAGCTGCCTTTTGCAATTGACCAATGGTGGTTTTGTCAATGTCGATGGTCTTCAAGTGGTGCTTCAGATGTTTGGGGATTGCATTATTACCTTATTATTATGGTTCATCGCATAATCAGCCAGATGTTTAGACTGGATGTGACATTTTTGTATACCTACTGGGTCCTTTCCAAGACCCTGGAATAGGCAGATTTTTTGTTTGATGGTGTTAAAAGCATTGTCACAGATATGTAAAGCTGCCTTTTGCAACTGACTAGTGGTGATTTTGTCAATGCCAAGGGTGTTTAAATGGTGATCCAGATGTTTGCAGATTGCACCCAAAATACCTATCAGTATTGATACTACTTTTGCTTTCTTTTGCCACAGTCATTCTATTTGCACTTATCTCTTTGGTGATCATATATTCTGTTTCAGACGTACTGTCTTTTTTTGTTTCCCTTGAGCAATGCTACTGGAGGACAAAGCCTCAAGGGAAAATTAATCCATGGGATTCCACCTGTGAAACAGGCTGGACATTAGTAAAGCAGGCTTGAAATGATTCAGACCACAAAATCATCTTGCACAGTTGATCACAGAGTCAGCAATTAGTCAGGGTGGGCCAAAAAAAGTCAAGGTGGCAGCTACGAGGGTGTGTCAGACCTCCAGACATGCGATGTGCATCAAAACCCGGCAGAGCTTTAATCTCCCCCCCCCCCCCGAGAGAGGCATCCACGGGAAAGGAGGCATCTCAGAGGAATAGAAATGATAACAGCTTATTTGGGCCACTTCCAAAGTCAGAAGACATGCAGGAAGTACATGTGCCAATGGGGTCTAGGCTTGATATTTTTGACCCTCTGCTTTTGCCTCCTGCTTCTAGTGCAGCAAAAGGTCTAACTTTATCTCTCAGGTTCTGAAACCACAGATACTGTGCACCATTGGCTGCAGCTACAATGCTCAAAATATTCAACCACTGCAAAGTAGTCCGCAGTTACTGTGTATTTGGGGAGATGTAGGCCTCATGGAGATCTCCAATGGGAGAAAACTGATCTAGAGCAGTGTTTTTCAACTTCAACCCTCCAGAATTCCCGAGCTAGCATGCTGCCCAGGGAATTCTGGGAGTTGAAGTCTATGCATCTTTAAGCTGCCAAGGTTGAAGAACACTGGTCTAAGCTAAATGGATTATATTCCTATCCGTAGACTAACACGCTTCTCTTCCTGCAATGTCTATTCGATGTCTGGGAATGCGACCTTTTTCTCTACAACCTACTAGTCCTCCAAGCAGTGGAAGATTCAGAAAGACAAGCTATTCAAGACCCACCACAAAAAAGGGTTAAAGAGTTTGCTCTGTCAGATATAATACTCCTATAATAACCCACTCAGATTAGACCAATGTTCTTCAATCTTAACAACCTGAAAACTTGGGTGGACTTCAACTCCCAGAATTCCTCAGGCAGCATGCTGGCTGGGGTATTCTGGGAACTGAAATCCACTCAACTTAAAGGTGCCGAAGTTGACAAACACTGCTCTAGAGCGTGGAGATAACACCGTTCTTTCCAACTCTCCCCCAACTGAGGGCCCAAAAGCATAATGGTTAAGAAAGCGAGCCGTATTTTCTTTCCTCCATCGCTCTCCCAGGGCTGATGCTGAGTGAACCTCTCAGGTAGCCAAGGAATCCCATCAAAACTCATTAAATTATGTCCAAATATCCTTTCAAGACGTGAAACTCCTTTACATCTCAAAGATGACAGAACCTGCCCCTTCAGGCTTGTTATTAAATTAGAGCTATCAGTATCTCAGCAGGATGCAAAGCTTCACCCTCCTTCTCTGCTTCCGCTCAAAAAGAGTTTCCAGTTTGAAGCCCGAATCCTCCCGCTCCAAAGTTTTTCTGCTTCTTTGATTTGTTTTGCACCTCTCTATTAAATAACTAATTATTTAACATCTTTTAAAGCAGGCAGGACACAAATGGCTGCTTTTAATAATATAGAAGCCCATTAGCTTCATTTACTGTTAATGTTAAAATAAACATGAGGCAATTTAGATATACTATTCCAATTTCACGGAAACTTTGATGTTTTTCTTCTTCCAGTCACATAATTAAAGGAAAAAACTACTAATGATATTAAGTTTGTACAGTGTTAATGACAGAAGGAAGGCAGAATAGAAATTGCAGCCATTAATATGAAAAAATAAAATATTTAACATGGGAGATGGATGAAAGCAATTTTAATAAACTAAAATGAAGAAAATTAATTTTGGAAACTTTCATTGTTTGTTACATTCTCCCATTTGGTGACAAATCTTGTGTGTTTTTCCTGCACTGGGTAATTTATTGATGACCAGAAGATGCATCTTTAATGTTCTGTATTTACGTTCACAACTAAACTCCTTTCTATTCTGACTGCAGAAGGTGGATCAAAACCTTATCCAGATGTGGCTTTCTGTAGGATGTTGACATGGGGATCCCTTCTGCATGGTGGACACTCCTAAGATGATCTCAAATGCCCAGGCCAAAGTTTAACATGCTCAGAGGTCTGTAACTTCTCACTGTTCCTCTCAACGTGAAGATATATAAATTTTAAAACAAAAATGTGCCACCTAAAAGGATAAGCTAAAGCAGGATTCTTGACCTTGAAAACTTGAAAATATGTGGTCTTCAACTCCCAGAATTCCCCAGGCACCATGACTGGGTGAGGAATTCTGGGAACTGTTCCACACATCTTCAAATGACTAAGGTTGCAAAACGCTGAACTAAAATAATATCAAAATAAGGCTACCAATGTTCATTTAATCATGTTTAAATCAATTCATTCTCTTTCTGAGATTTATATGTCACACTGAACCAACCCCACAGGTGGAGATGTCTTTTGGGGGTTTAAAATGTAATATGTCAGCCACAACTAGGTAAGCAAAGCCCCTGTCCTTCAAAGAGGATGGTCAAAATATGTTTGAAGATGGTGGCCACAAACATGTTAGATCACACAGAAAAATGGGTGGGGCTTTGATTGCATGATTAAGACTGTTACCTTAAATTTTTAAGACCCTGCAGACTCCCTTGTTGTTGCTTTGTGAAGTGGCCACTAATAATTTTAAGGGAATCTTCTGAACAAGCTCTGGGTGCAGAATTTAAAATGAATTTAAAAATTTAAAAGCTGCCAGCCACACCACCCAGTGAAACAGCTTAAAATGTCAAAAAATAAAGTGTTCTTCAAGTCACTCTCACTCATGACTATGGAGAGGTCCATGGTGTCTTCTTGGCAATGGAACAGGCTTGCGATTTTCAACATCTCAATCTTGCTTAAGAGGTGGGATATGCTGGTGGTCTCTTTTCCATGTCCTAATCCTGCTTAGCTTTTTAAGATCAACCAAAGTCAAACATGAGATTTGTTTCATAGGCTGCCAATTTGGGCAAAAGAAAAAAGGAAATTTCATAGAGGCCTCAAGTGGCTTTGGGTCTCAACCAAGGAAAGGGTTTGGAGGAATTGTTCTCCCTCCAACTCCTATAGGACTTGACTCCTGTAAGGAAGGGTCAAGTGCATGTGGGAAAGATGTACTAATGGAACAAGGGTGCCGTTCGGGAAAATCTTGCCCAAATCAAGGAGGAATAGGAAGACTGTGTCTCTTTTTACTCTTGATCATCTGCCCCCCCCCAAGGCATGCCGAAGCATTACCAGAAGAACAGCTGCTGTCAGTTTAAAATGCAAATTTAATTTTCTTCTCTTAACGATCATGTTGAAGTTGCCTGAAGGCTCAAGACTCAGAAAATGGAGGTTCAAACACAGACGCCAATAAGCATACCAATGTTAACTGGCACTTAGGCTTCCCAGGACCCTTAAAATGGCCTGGTGCAATTGATATTTTACACCATCAGCAAAATCAGGGCACTGCCCTCCCATGCTCTGATTGGATACTGGTAGGTGGCATCAGGTGTGTGTGGCCTTCTAGTCCAACCCTCTGTCCAAGCAGGAGACTTTATATCCTCCCAGACGCATGGTAGTCCGGTCTATTCCTGAAAACCTCCAGTGTTATTGACCCACAACTCCAGGAGACAAACTGTTCCATTGATTTGTTGTTTTCACTTCTCCTTAATTCTAACTTGGATCTCTGTTTGACAAGCTTCCATCTGTCCTGCCCTGAGGTGCTTTGGAGGAGAGGTCGACCCCCTCTTCTCTGTGGCAGAAGTGGAAGAAGTCGGCTGTCATGTCTCCTCCTCCTCCTCCTCCTTAGACTAGAAGAGAGAAGGAGCATGGCTCCTTCCTTGAACTGCTCGTCACAGGTTTTAGCTTCCAGACCTTTAATCCTCTTTGTTGCCCTTCTCTGCACTCTTTTTATTTGTATGATATTTGTATATAGTTATTTCTGACAACCCTTACCGGACTTTTGCAGTTTAATAGGGAGAGGTGAGGTTTTAGAGACAGACTTATAGAAAACTGGGTGCTGTATGGAATGATGAAATGTTTGGTTATATTTTTAAGAGATACTGTAGTGACAAGTGGTTAATGTGTACTATACATACTGGGGATGAGGGGGGTTCTTTTTCTATTTTTCTTTTCTTTCCTTTTTCTTTTTTTTGCACTTTTTAATTAAAAAAACTTGTATGTATTTCTTTATTCTGTAATTGTGTAAGTTCTTCTTCTATAATAATCTTTAATAAAATTATTACAAAAAAAGAAAGAAAATTCACCAAGCGCATAAAAATAAGCAGCCAAACCATCTCCCCAATCTGCTAGGATTGGGAATGAGTTTAAGAGCCCACAATCTTCATCCTGGATGGTTTGCATTTTTATTTTGCAACTATCCATTCAGATCTCCCTTTGATTTATATCTTGCTATACCTGCAAAATGCTAGAAATGGGGGGAGGAGACAGATGGCTCTCAATGTGAAAAGAAGGACTAGGGGTGACATGATAGCAGTCTTCCAATATTTGAGGGGCTGCCACAAAGAAGAGGGGGCCCACCTATTCTCCAAAGCACCTGAAGGCAGGACAAAAAGCAATGGATGGAAACTAATCAAGGAGATAACTAATCTAAATCTAAGGAGAAATTTCCTAACAGTGAGAACAATTAACCAGTGGAATGGCTTCCCTCCAGAAGTTGTGGATGCTCCATCATTGGACGCTTTTAAGAAGAGACTAGACAGCCATTTGTCTGAAATGGTTTAGATTCTCCTGCTTGTGCAAGGAGTTGGACTAGATGACCTCCAAGGTCCCTTCTAACTCTGTTATTCTGTTAAATAAATGTTCAGGCTAAATTTCCTGCCAGTAGATCCTCAGCAGGTGGCCAATTATAACCCACCTTGCCTGAGCTTGGCAGTTCAGCAGAATCTGACCCAGGCCTGATATCTAAACTTGGAAATTGAAAAATGAAAAGCAAAATCAAGGTGGCAGCAGCCAGTCACTCCTTTAATTCTGGCTGTGAAATTTCCAACAACTTGGAATCCTTGAGCTGCTTGGAGATCCTTTGCTTCTGTGTTAGGGAGATCAGGGGGTGATGGGGTGATGTCTGGAAAGGAGATAGATCCAGAGCACTCTCCAACCCACTTCCCTGCACAGTAAATCAGTGCTGTCTCTGGAGATTCTCAGTCATCCAGATCATGGTTGTCCCAAAGAGGCAACTGGACTTTGTCTTTCCTTGAAGGCATTTTGTTTTTCATCCAGGAAGCTTCTTCAGTTCTGACTGAATGGTGGAGAACTGAAGAAGCTTCTAGGATGAGAAGCAAAACATCTTCAAGGAAAAACAAAGTCCAGTTGCCTCTTGAAAAAAAGCACAATTGGGTAAATCAGCACTGATTTACAGCCACAAATTCCCATTTAGATCAGCTCTTCTGCCCTGCCCTAAGGACCACAGGCTCTCCATTTTGCTTTTATGATTTTGTCCCTTTAAATCGCAAATTCATTTATTTACAGGAAGTGATTAATTAATAAAATTATTCACTCTGCTTTTATTCTCCCCACTATTAATTTGTGTTGCAAAGACAACTCTGGCGAGTTAATCGTAGCCTGCTGACAATAGCTAGCAATCAATTTTCCACACTTGAGTGCCATCGATGAATCACAGGCCCTACCTGGTGGGAGAACCACCGCTGGTACCACTGAGGCATTTCCACGATAATCATGTGGACGGAGGAAGACTATTAGCGAAGCCTCTCAGACAGGCTGCGAGATTGATAGGCTAGCCAAAGGAAACGCATTAAGCAATTTAACTGTCTGGAAATCTGTCTATGATGAACATCTGGAGGTTATCTTATTATCCGTTCAATCTAGCTTGCCCTTAGTTAATTCTTAACATTTTTAATTTTGCTTAACTTAACAATATATTTATCTCTAGCAACTCCATCAAAGGCCAGGGAGGTTTTTTTCAGCCAGCTCTGAAGGTACAACTCAATGGAATTGGCTTCTAATGGGCAGGAGCAAAAAAGCAATGTGTTTTGCAAATACAGGATGAGACTGCTTTTCAAGATGTACAGCCCTGGATCCTAGACAGCTCGGAATAGAGGTTCTGGGCTAGAAAAAGTGCACAAAAGGATTGCGGAATGACCAGAAGGCTTGTAAGGATGTCACTCCCTTACAAGAAGAGGCTGCAGGCATTCAGACTTAGTTTGGAAAGAGTGGTCCAGTTTGGGGTAAGGTCCCTCTCTCCTAAGGTTACGAGATGTCCAGCAGAAGGAGGACACTGACAGTGAAATAAATTAGTCAATGGACCAGCTTCCCTCTCAGAGTCTGGGTTCTCCATTGCTAGAGATCTTCAAGAAAATATTGGGCATTCATTTGTCTGGAATGATATAAGGTCTCCTGCCTTGGGCAGGGTTTGGACTAGAAGACCTCCAAGGTCCCTTCCAGTCCTGTGGTTTTATGTTTTGATGTTTCCTTTTTGTCCTCATGTTCTCCGTTTGGCAGGCATAGCCTTCAAATCAAGTACGTCTGGCTTTTTGAGTGTCTTCCTGTTGTTGTTACTGTTTTTGGATTGCTTTCACAAGAGTCGTCATTGAAAATTTGTGTACTGGGACAAATTGTCTTTGACTCGTTTGTCAACAGACTCTACAAACTTAATTTACGTGATTTACTTATTTTCCTGATTCCAGCCATTGGCTTCAATCTGGCCCCTTCAAATTTGTGATCGTGTTGCTCTGTGGATTGAAGGACTCGTCATATGTTTCGGGATGTGAAATTTGAAAAGGGTGTTGTTGATTCTACACTACCGCTAGCATCTGTTCTTGCAAATAAAGATACGTTGGGAAAAAATTACAATTGAAAAACTAGTCTTCCTGATGTTAGGAAAAGTAATTGGATAACGGATGGGCAGCATATAAATTTAACAAATAAAAAATAAACTATATATGTAGGCCTATGTAGCTTTTATTTTTGCAGTTTTTCACTTAATTTTGCAGTAATTCACTTAATTTTTGTCAAGGATGCCATGAAGGTTAAATAAGTAGTGTGTCCTCCTTTCCCATTCGTTCGGTTCTTCTTTCCAATGGTTTGTGCCCTCTTTTGCCTCTTGGGGAATTGGTAACCCTGATCTCCCCAGCCTTCCACTGGGACGCCCCAAAACATCCTGGAAGGACATGTCAGCAAATCACTTCTGAAGCTCGTCTCCAAGAAAACTGCACAGACTGCATAGCTGTCAAGAGTCAAGAGTAACTGGAAAATCCACCGCCACGAGAATAATAACAGCTTGGAATGAAAGAGCGTGGTGGGGGGGGGAGGGGAATAGAACAGAACAGAGGCAGCAGGTAAAGTCATTGTCAGCTTTCCCAGGTGCGCCAGATAAGATCACCACCAGATGAGTCAATTCTACTTTATTGTAAAGCTGCATTGACAGAATCTTGCAAGTACAATTCAGGCCTGCTGGCTTATACCCTCCTGAGCTTCTTGCTCTGCCCACTAGGCAGCTGTGGGCTAGGGTCCTTCTTTTTTGTCAGGCACAAGGAACCAGAACAACACAGTGAGCTGATCAAAGTCACTTCTTTATTACTGCATGCCTGTTTACAAGAATCTCATCAGATAGGGGAGAACCCAGATTCTCTTGGGAACTGTAGGTGGCCAGGCTGAGCCCAATGGAGGGGTCACATGGGTCATAAGTCACAAGTCCCTGCGTGCCCACAAGAGATCTAAGCTCAGTCCACCTGGAATGCCTGGCTCACCTCCCGTTCATTTCTCTTCACCGCCTCTCTCAATCAGGGCACCCACCGTGGGGATGTCCGGAAAGTAGAGATGGCGATGGCAGATGTGATGCATCTCAGCGGTGACAATGTTCTAAAGGCAGCCTCGCAAGGCAAACCACTCCCCACGAGAGGGCGCTCCAACATCGAAAAGCGCAAGAGTGGAATGGAGTTTGCAGAAAGACAAATCAACCCTCAAAAGATTCTACACCGTTTCTTGGGGGTTTTTTGGGGGGGGAGTTTTTTTTCACTAGCCCAATTCCATGAACTACGTCAGATGATTCCACAGGGAAAGCCAAGGCTCCCATTAACACGTGGAATGTTAATACCACTTTATAGTGCCTTGTAAGGCCACACTTGGAATACTGCACCCATTTTGGTCTCCAAGATATAAAGAAAGACGTTGAGACTCTGGAAAGAGTGCAGAGAAGAGCAATAAAGATGATTAGGGGACCGGAGGCCAAAACACACGAAGAACAGTTGCAGGAATTGGGAATGTCTAGTTTAATGTAAAGAAGGACGAGGGAAAACAGGATAGCAGCCTTCCAACATTTGAGGGGCTGCCCCAAAGAAGAGGGAGTCAAGCCATTCTTCAAACCACCTAAGGCAGGACAAGAAGAAATGAAGGAGAGAAGCAACCTGGAACTCAGGAGAAACTTCCTGACAGTGAGAACAATTAACCCGTGGAACAACCTGCCTCCAGAAGCGGCAAATGCTCCAACATTGGAAGGTTTTAAGAAGAGACTGGACAGCCATCTGTCTGAAATGGTATAAGGTTTGCTGCTTGAGCAGGGGGTTGGACTAGAAGACCTCTAAGGTCCCTTCCAACTCCGTTATTCTGTTTTTTTATGTCTGACAACAAGTCTTTAGGGAAGATCAAGGATATTTTTAATGCATTGAAATAAAGTATTACCTTCGGACTTGGCTATGGTTTATTTAAGTACAGATAATGGTATTATATTATATTATTTTAAATGGTCTCATCTATCGGAACCATGACAATCTGTATTTTTCACAAAGTGATATCCAAGTCTGAAGGCAATGATATTGAAGATAGTATCTTCATTCAACAACAGGGGGCAGCATCTTGTTATCCTTGACTGAAAAGAGGAAAATTTAGGTCTTGTTTGAATAGGAGACCACAAAGAAATTCCAGGGCTAAACATTTTCTTGATAGGAAATAGGAAACATTTAAGAAATTCTGAAAAAAACTGTGGCAATAACATTAATGTGGGCAGCTGGGCAGGAGCTGGGGCAAGCCCACCGAGCAGTTCAAAAACATGCAAATGCAAGTAGATAAATACAGGTAGTCCTTGACTTAAGCCCACAACTGAGCCCAAAATTTCGGTTGGTAAGTGAGACATTTGTTGAGTTTTGTCCCATTTTACTTTTTTGCCGCAGTTGTTAAGTGAATCATTGCAGTTGTTAACTTAGTAAACCGGTTGTTAAGTGAATCCGGCTTCCCCATGGACTTTGCTTGTCAGAAGGTCACAAAATGTGATCACGTGACTCTAGGACACTGCGACCGTCATAAATATGAGCCTCTGAATTTTGATCATGTGATCATGGGGAGGCTGCAATGGTCACAAGTGTGAAAAATGGTCTGAAGTCACTTTTTTCAGTGCCATTGTAACTTTGAACGGTCACGAAATGAACTATCGTAAGTCGAGGTGCCACTTCGGTGGAAACAGCGTTCCGTGAGCCTCGGCATATAAACATGCTGGCCACATGACCACAGAAGCGTCTTGGGACAACGCCGGATCCCTCAGCCGAGAAACGGAGATGACCTCTGCCCCCTGGAGTAGGAGATGACTCGGCGGAGCAAAGCTCGTCTCACGAAGAATCCCATGCTTAAATGAGGTGGGATGAAACCCTTGGCGGAAGACTTGTAGGCCAGAGGACACGGCCTCAGAGATCCATCTCAGTTCCTTCTTTTTTTAAGCAAAAGGCAATAATAGTTTCCTTTGGTTCCAGAAAAGTAATAATTGACCAAATGAAAGATTTCTAATAGGAATGTCGTCATTATTTATTTATTTTATAGTATACATTGACATTTCTAGAAAATTATTATGCGCCTCCCAGAGTCACTTTTTATATGATGGGCAGCTATAGAAATTTGATAAATTTGATAGATAAATAGATGCAGAGCAGAGAAACTATGTTCTGTCAGTTTGTATGCAAAAGTAAGACTGACAGACCAAGCAGAAATGGAGGCAAATAAAATGAACAAATTGAAAATATGCAAAATGACAGATCTCCACCTTCCTCTGCTCTTTTTTTCACACTCTAATCATGTAACTTAGTTTATACAAACTAGGTAGCTGTAATAAAACAACCCTAGTACATTTCAAATAAGACAAAACTATAAACATAAAACCATAAACTAATCTGACATCCTGTTTCTCAAAGGCTTTCCAGAATAGTTCAGTTTTCAAAAGCTTCTGGAGGGCTAAACCAGGCTGGGCGGACCTAATGGAGAGAAGTAAGCAGGGGGATACCACAAGGCTCCATCTTAGGCCCAGTCCTCTTCAATATCACAGCATCAATGACTTAGATGAGGGAATAGAAGGGGAACTCATCAAATCTGCAGATGACACCAAACTGGCAGGAATAGCCAACACCCCAGAAGAGACTGGACAGTCACTTGTCTGAGATAGTATAGGTTCTCCTGCTTGAGCGGGGGGCTGGACTAGAAGACCTCCAAGGTCCCTTCCAGCTCTATTCTATTCTAATTGCTGAGCAGATTTTATTCCACAGAGTGGGTGTCGCTACTGAAAAATACCTACTGGCCTTCATGCCAGTTGGGAATTCTGGGAGTTGAAGTCCACACATCTTAGAACTGCTGAGGTTGGGAAACACTGCTCTAGGGGATGAACACCAGCTGCTAACTAGAGAACTAAATTCTGGACTAAGAAAACCTTCCAGATGTTCTCCATGGGCAGCCCCATGTAGGGCATATTGCAGTGGTTCAGATGAGAACAAAGTTATTGTTCAGAAAAACGAGAAATATGTTTTCCCTTCTAATCGGATGGATAAGGTTATGACGGAGAGACCTGCCCCAAGCAGGCCTCTGACTCAGCCTGTCCCGGAGAAGGCATGTTTGATGTTCACACCCAGCTTCCTGAAGACAACAGGCCCTTCCTTCCTCAGTGCCTCCCCCCCCCCCGTCTTCCTTGGATGCTTTGTTTATTATCCAGAAGATAACAATCCCCACCACTGGCTTCATGGATCTCTCTGCCAAGACTGCAGGAGGCAACAAGGAGACCGAAGAAAGTCACATCCCCTGCCAGATGGAGGGAGACCACCAGGTGAGACCAGGGGCTGAGGAGGAGGAGAGGAGGCCCTCAGGGAGGACTTGTTTACTCTACCTTGGCCTGAGCAAACATCCTTGCACAGTGGCACACTGGCCTCCTCAACTATGGAACTTCCTCATCCCAGGTTAAGCCAAGCAGCAAAGGAACTCTGGTTAATGGGGAGGAGTCGACTGCTCTCAATTCCATCTCTGGAGGAGGAACAAGGGAGACCTACATCCGGGCTATCACATTTAGGTTGAAAAAATTGCAAACAATTATCACAGTAACAAAAGGGTTGGGTCTTCCCTGTTTCTTGTGTGGCTGTATTGTGGTCATTTGGTCCTTGTAGTCCATTTTGGGTAGCCCTACTGCTGCTAAATTGGTAGAGAGATGGGCAGAATGCAAATTTCATAGAATCACAGAGCTGGAAGGGACTCGGAGGTCTTCTATCTAGTCCAACTTCCTGCTCAAGACAGGAGACCTGATTGCATCCCACCCAGACAAATGGTTGTCCAGTCTGTTTTTGAAAATCTCTGGTGATGGAGCACCCACAGTCCCCTATTCCATTCTGGACAAACGACTGTCCAATCGCTTCTCTTTTTTATAATATTTTATTAGTTTTCTAATTTTACAATTAAACATTTAAAAACCAACGTGGTGACTGGGTTAATCAATAATTCAATAACATGCATGAACCCAGCCTAAACCGAGACCCTCCCACCGGCAGGCTGGACTGGTGCAACCAGGGAAGCTCGTCTCCCTTCAGCCCGACGACCTTTGCCAGGGAGGGGGGGAAGGGGCTGCAGGGCATCCGCCCCTTTCTGGGCAAAGAAGCCGAAGGGATCTCGGTGTCCTGATTAGAAATGATTCATATCTGCTCCGTCTATCCAGCCAAGGTGTTTTTCCTCCCGGCTGCTGCTTTCCTGAGTGACTAATGGAAGAGCTCAGATTTCTGTTATTAATAAGGTTGCTGAGCCATCTGCTCAGGAGGCCCATCCGGCAGGTAGGCTCTGCAAGGAGACACCTGTGACTCAGTCAGGCTACACTGGAGGAGGATGAATACCCAGCTGCGGGGGCGGGGGGGCAAACATCTCCCTCGATTTGGTCTTCATTTGATTCAGAAGACGATACAGGAAGTCCTCAACTTACAACCACAATGGAGCCCAAAATTTATGTTGCTAAATGAGAAATTTATTAACTGAACTTTGCCCCGTTTTCTTGCCACATTTTAAGTGAATCACTGCAGTTGTTAAATTAGTAACACTCTTGTTAACTGAATCTGGTTTCCCCATTGACTTTGCTTGTCAGAATGTCGCAAACGAGGACACTGCAACTGTCATAAATGTGAGTCAGTTGTCAAGCATCCGAATGTAAATCACATAATCACAGGGATGCTGCAACGGTCGTAAGTGTGAAAAATGGTCATACGTCACTTTTTTCCCTGCTGTTGTAACTTCAAATGGTCACTAAGTGAATTGTTTAAGTGGAGGACTACTTGTATTACTTTCAAAGACAAAAAGAATCTTATTAGGCTTCATACTGGATCCAAGAAGCTTCATTATATTTTGTGACGTTGTGCAAAAAATTTGATTGATAATTGATCAATCAATCAATATTGCTGCTTTTATACACCATCAAGCTTTTGAGCAAGATGATTTTTTTTTCATGGCCTACATCAGCTATATTTTATTGTCTTTCCTTTAAATTCAAGATTTCTTTGTAGGTGCCTGTCTTGACACGTTGCAGTAGTCCTCAATTTACGACTGGTTGCTTTGTGACGGTTCAAAGTTAAAATAGGACCTCCCATCCCCCCAACATACAACCCGGTTTCAGAGTTACAATGACTGGCACCGCCCCCAGCAGTCACATGACCACATTTTGGACACTCAGCAATCCACCTGAATGGATGGCCATTTGCAATGTCCTGCAATTGTGTGGCCACAATTTGCATTTTTGCCAAAAACCAGGGTTTATTTAAGAACTGAAGACTCCTGCGAGTCCCCTGGACTGCAAGGCGATCAAACCGGTCAGTCCTAGAGGATATCAACCCTGACTGCTGTTTAGAAGGCCAGATCCTGAAGTTGAAACTCAAGTACTTTGGCCACCTAATGAGAAGGAAGGAAGGACTCATTGGAGAAGAGCCTGATGCTGGGAAAGATTGAGGGCAATAGAAGAAGGGGATGACAGAGAAGGAGGTGGCTGGATGGAGTCACTGAAGCAGTAGGCGTGAGCTTAAATGGACTCCAGAAGACGGTAGAGGACAAGAAGGCCTGGAGGAACGTTGCCCATGGGGTCGCGATGGGTCGGACACGACTTCGCAACTAACAACAACAACGTTCTCTTAATGACCGTGGGTTCACTTAACGAGCATAGTGATTTGTTTAATGACAAAAAAAGTTTCATGATGACCCACTGCATGACCATCACAACTTATGACTGTAGTGGGCAGATTCCATTATAATTGTAAGTCAAGGACTACCTGCAAAGCCATTTGGGGAATGGGACAACTCGCCATGGCCAACTCACTGTGGAAAAATTTAACAATGCTATTTAATTATTTAAAATAAATAAAATCATTTTAATTTTTGCCATTCACATTTCATTCTGTCCCTCCTTTTGCACCATTTCTTTAATGATTCTATTCCACCATTTCTTTGTTATTAGCGTAACTTTTGTCTGGCAATGAGTTGTCCTATGGCCAGTTGTCATAGACCCAGCCACTTGTGCACTGACCTTCTGAGTCAGCTGGCATTTGTCCTTCCTAGGACTGACCTGAAATGCTAACCGGATGGCTTGACTCAGAAAGGGAAAGGGGGAGGGTGTCAAAAATGTCACAATCATGCCATCAAAGCCCCCACCCGCTTTTGACCTCCCTCCTTATGCCTCCCTGTGAATGCACGTAAAATAAGGGGGGCTTCAGTTGCACTGCCACACCCACATTTCAACCACCCTCCCGGGACTGCCCCCCCCGGTTGAAGCCTCTATTAACCTGGGCCACCCCCCAGGCTAATTATCGTAATATTATAGCACACACTTGTGCTCCACAGGTCCATTTCATCACATGGTTGCAGAAGAGGATTTTGAAAGAGGGTGGAGTGGGGGGAAAAGGGGAATGCAAAAAGCAGGACAAGGGGACGACCCCTTTCTGGCTGGGAGGTCCAGCATCTTCACCCTGAAAGAGGCTCCCTCCAGATTCGTGGCAGGTTGTTGTGTTCAGGAGTTTTAAAAAGAGAGCCAGCTGCTTTTCACCCCGTGCAACCAAACCCCAAAGTTTGTCCTGGCTGCTTCTTCCTCTACAGTGTGAAGCTCAATTCAGCCCTGTCAGGCTCTGCCAGCCTTGAAGTCCCCCCCACCCCACCCCCAGATGGGTCAACAGAGCTGCGTCTGCAGGTGAAAAGGAGCTCCCTTTTGCCTCTGGGCAGACTGGCTGAAATTGACCAAGGCTGGTCAATGGAGCCCCTGTTTCTCCCGACCGCCATCATAATATCCCTTTCACGCCCTCATACATCCAGGGAAAGCATCGCAGGCAAGGACGGTGGTTAAAAGGCAGCGCAGGGACACGGCTATAATTTTTCAGCTTGGTTTGCTGATTTGGGCAATGGCTCAGGATGGCACAGCTGCCCACAGTCTAGCCAGCAAAGTGCCAGGCTGAGAGCCCACACACCAGCCTGGCTAAAATGGCAGGTTTCCTCAACCCTCTTGAAACTTGGGCTATTTTTGTTCCTGGGCTACAGATGGAGGAAACGCTGCTTTTCTTTCGGGGCTGTAGACCCAGATTTTTTTCCCAATTATAAAAATAAAGACATGGGAAAAGTCTGAAATTTGATCCAGTCTGACAAGATTATTCCTACCTCACGGTAGATTATTGAAGAAATGGTGGAACAGAATCATTAAAGAAAGGATGCAAAAGGAGGTGGATAGAATGAAATCTGAATGACAAAAATTAAAATATTTTTTTAATTATTTCAAACACTTAAATTAAATTATTGAACTGCCTCGCGGCGTGTTGGCCTGTGGTGAGTTGGGCTTGGCAAGCTGGCCAAGGTGAGTTGTCGCCTTCTGGTTTGGGGGCTTGAATTCAGTTCCCCTCACAGGGCCAGGACCCGGCAGAAACGCTCAAAGGCGACAACCCTGCAGTGTCTGAGCGAACTGCCCTCTCCTTTCTTAGGGAGGCATTTTTGTCCCTGGTTGCTTCAGCTGCAGAAAAAATGCCACCTTTTCTCCTGCTTGCCAGAAATGGGTCTGCAAACATTCCAGGCCAGGTTGCCAAGTGGAGAAACTGAGGATCCGGGAGGCTTTAAAGCTTTTTATCCTCCAGGGATACTATTTATTACACATAATTTTGTTGACAATCAAGATCTCTCAGCCATTTTCCATAAGAGATACAATCAAAATTAAATCCAGGGATATTAAAAACAATTTAAAAACAACAATTAAGAACGATTAAAATGTACAACAAAAACTCACTTAAAAAAATGATTTAGGGCTCTTTACAAGCCAGGAAGAGGTCAAATTTCTTCATCACAGAATGGAGTCCACCATCAAACCCCACAGAGAAGACAGGGGTCCCTCTGAGAGAGGCCTCTGGCAAGCCAGCGCAGCCTTCTCAGATGTGGATGAGGGGTGTGGGATCACCTCGAAAGAGCCATTATTTTAAATAGGCTGAGCCTGAGCCAAATAATAATCAGTACGTTGTCTTTTGCCTGGAAACAATTTGGCAGCCAGCCAGCACAGTACTTTGGCACAGGTGTAATGTGGTGTCTTTGAGTTCTTCCAGAAACCAATCTGAGTGCTGAATTCATGCAGTTCTGTGTCTCTGTTTGGTTTACATTTTTTATATCATTTCACCATATGATTTTATAGAATGCATTCTTGTTTGGTGACCCACACATACAGTAGGTCATGTGCTGAGTGGACAGTTCTACAACAAACAAATATTGTGGTGTTTAAAGGCTTGGCCAGAATAGGAAAGAGCTGGGCTCTGGTATGTCCTCCACCGTTGATATTCCCTGACTGACTTTGAAGTGGTCATTCTGCTTTAGCTCAAGCTAATTCACGGGGTGTGTGTGTGTGTTCTGGGCGTCCATCACTTTTGGGAGACCTGAAGGATTGGATTTTGGACAGATCAACCTGATCAAAATCTTTTTATGTGATTGTTAAGAATTGACACTGACCTGAAAGCACATAATCAATCTATCAGTCAATCAGTCAGCTTACCACCCAACCAGAAACATAATTCCTGTTATTATACTTGACACCAAACACAAGCAACATGCAACTTAGCCAGGTTCTGTGTAGCTACCTATAAAATCAGACACACAGTATTTATTATTTATTACATTTATCCCCCGCCCTTCTCCTGGTGGACTCAGGGCGGCTTACAGCCAGTTTAAAAACAAAACAATCAGACAATTTCCTGTCTGGTTTACCCAGAAGGACTGACATCAATTTTGCAACTCTGAAGGTACAAATCTCCCACCGTTACTTTTCACTGCCTGATCTATTAGGGCAGCCCCTTCCTAAGATTTTGCCTCTCACTGTCAAACCACTGGTGCTCCCCCCATTCTTGTCTGATGCCCCTTCTCAGGCAGAGAGAGCTTCAGTAATAAGTACCAGGTGTGCACAGCTTTCTACTATTCTCTCGTGATGAGGGTTTATTACATATAAAGGTAAAGGTAAAAGTTTCCCCTGTCCAGTTGCTTCTGACTCCAGGGGTCGGGCCTCATCTCCGTTTCTTAGCCGAGGGAGCCATCGTTGTCTGAAGACATTTCCATGGTCATGTGGCCATCATGACTATATGCCAAAGGCACATGGAAAACTGTTACCTTCCTACCAAAGGGGTACCTGTTTATCTAATCGCATTTGCATGCTTTCAAACGGCTAGGTTGGCAGGAACTGGAGCAAATAACAGAAGCTCACCCCATGGCGTGGCGCTCAGGTCTTAAACCCAGGCTGTAAGCTATCCACCTGACAAACTCCCCATCTTTAATTGCTGAGCCATTGCACCCACTTATTACATATCGACTCAGCCTGTGCCGGCAGCTGACGATGAGAGCAATTAACCAATGGAACAGCTTTCCTCCCAGAGCTGTTTTCAAGAAAAGATTGGACAACCGTTTGCCTGGGAGGGTAGAAGGTGTCCTGGCTTGAGCAGGATCCCGTCCAGCCTCTGATTCTATGTTTTTGTACCATGGAGTGTATCAAGGTTTATGGCTTGTTTTTCACTTTTTGTGAAAAGTGAAAGAAAGAACTAAAGTGGAAAATATCAGAGATGCCAGATTTTCAGACCAAGATACACACAACTGAACAATCATGTTGTCACATCTTGTTCAGTAGACAATGTTCCACTTTGCTAAGTGCAAAATAATGGAAGGTTCAGCTGTTCGCCCACTGCAATTTTTAACAGAAAGTTGAGAGCCTAGAGACGCCCCCTGTATGGCCAATTTTAAACAGAGGTTCAAATGTCACATTGATGAAGTTGTCAGGCATAATTATGGTAGTCACATCTGGCTAGAGCAGAGGTTTAAGCATCGTTCTGTCCCAGCTGCATCACTCCGTTCCTGCCTGCGTGAAAAGCCTGCCTGCTTGGTAACCAGCACCATTGTGCCCTTCTGCCCTCATGTCCCCAAACGCTACGCTGGGCAAAGGGGCCACCAGAGGCCGAAATCCCAAAGGCTGCCATGGAAGCAGAGGCCTCTCGGGAGTGGAACATGCTGCCTTAAGGAAGGGCTGGATGCCTTTTTCTCCATCCCAGCCCTTGGAAGAGCTGGCCTTCTTTTAAAAGTCAGGAGGACCTTGCATGTCTTCTGGAACAGCGGCCCCCAACCTTCCTGGCTTGGAGGACGGGTGCAGGGAAGAGGGGCCGGTTCCGGGTGAGTGGCAGATACGGGCACAAGTGTGCATGATTCCATTTGTGCCAGCAACGGGCACCCACACGCACCGCTTACACAAATGGAGCTTTGCATGTGAGCACCTGCCACTCACACAAGTGGAGCTGTGGGCGCCCATGAGCTCGCCCACTGTTTGTGCGGCCCTGTTCCGAATGGGTCATAGTCCGGTAGTAGATCGCGGCTCGGAGGTTGGAGGCACCTGTTCTAGAAGGGTCCAAATTGTTACAACAGCAACCAAAGACAGCTCTGTTGTGCCCTGGAGGCAGATCAGCGGGCATTAGTCTCTGAAAGTCTTTAGGAGAGTGAAGCTTTCACTCCAGCAGAAGCTGGAAGAATTTGCCCCAGAATACAGAACAACAGAGTTGGAAGGGACCTTGAAGGTCTCCTAGTCCAACTCCGTTTAAGCAGAAAACCCTATACATCTTATAGGTACCACTTCAGTGGGAAGACCAACTCTGAAAGGCAGACGGTTGCATTATGTCTGCCTTGCTAGTCGTGTAAGAGTCCATAACTTAGAGGAATGAGGAGCGGGCTCCCTTCCCTTCCTAGTCACCTCTTGGATTAAAGAAGATCTCCATTCTTGCCTTCCAAGGCGAAAAGCCATTCTGCTGGGCGTGAGGAACACTTACAAATAAATCACGGTCTCCTGGATCACCCTGTATTTATTAACCAGAGGTTTGAACGTGTAAAAACTTTGGGTTAAATATAAATGGATTCACATGTTTGTTAATTATGGTTTACTAAATAAATTATACATGGGTTTGTACAAGAAGGCATAAACAATGGCTCAACCAAGTGCACAAAGTTCTATCATTGGCAATTCACAGAACACTTAAATTAATTTTAAACCGTAAATGTGGCCAGTCTTGCAAAATTGCCACGTTTCTGAGATTTGGGATGAGAATGTTAATATCTTGCAAGATCTGCTCTAAGAGTTTAGCTTTGTTTATGTTTAAATGTTGGCCCTGCATTGTTGTGCAGAATTGTGCAAAAGTTTCCAATGCCTGAAAACATTTCCAATCCCTGCAATAAATCATACTTTAAAATCACCGTGACTGAGCTCTCACATTAAACAAAACCCAAACAAACCAGATGACATCTTCGGTAACATGAAGAGTCCATCTTTGGCCCTAGTAAGTCATTCTCATGGGCAAACAGGGCACATTTCAAGCGATGGGCATGTAAACATTAGGCTTCAGAAAGGAACAGTAATAGTTTAAAACATTATTTCTGAATTATTACTCTAGAGATAAATTGAGGTCATGAATGGTTCAAGGAACAGTTGGCTACATTTATTCTTTTTATAAAACTTTGCAATTCCTCTTTAATTATCTGATACGCACAAGGAACACTTTACCCGCTCCTTCTTCTCTAACAGCTTTTTAAAATATTTCTCTGGAAAGCTCATATCATCTTCACTGCTACAAGTATCATTTGCTATATAATTGAGTGCGTGGGCAAACCATTAAGAACGGTGCTCTTTCCTCTCATTTCCACAAGCTACAGAAACCAACTACAAAATATTTTAGAGAAAATAGAAAATTGTGCTTTGGTTTACTTATATTTATATTCATATTTGAATGAATGAATGAGGCTCAGCTTATTGAACAGGCCAGTGTTTCTCTATCTTTGGAACTTTAAGATGGGTGGACTTCCAACTCCCAGAACTCCACAGCCAGCACGGTGTTGAAAAACATTGCAACAGAGTGAATTGCAAGCTGGTCAGATGCACTGATCAAACTCAGCTGCGGTGATGGCAAACAAATTTTGGGGCAGCCCCTCAAATTCTGGAAGGACGCTATCTGGTCACCCCCGGGTCCTTCTTTTCTCTAGACTGGCCATGCCCAGTTCCTGCAACCGTCCTTCATATTTTTGTCTCCTGGCCCTTAGTCATTTTGGTTCCTCTTTGCCCTTTTTCCAAAGTGTCCACATCTTTTTTGTAATGTGGTGACCAAAACTGGATGCCGGATTCCAGGTGTGCCCTTACTAAGGCTTTATAAAGCGGTACTAAGACTTCACTTGTTGTTGATTCTGTGCCTCTCTTTATGTAACCCAGGATTGTGTTGGCTTTTTCGGCTACCGCCGCGCGCGGCCGGCTCACAACTGAGGGGGCCGTCCACGGAGACTCCAAGGTCCCTCTGGCAGTGGCTATTTTGGAGCCCGGTGTCGAGCCCGGTCATCGGAAAGCGGCGAGGGCGGGATCCCCAGGGCGCTCTGCACGAGCTCCGAGACCCTCCGCTCTTCAGACGGGCAGCGGGGGGGGGGGAGCGGGCGGGCGGGCTGCGGCCGGGCGCCTCCCCTCCTCCCGCGGGGCTCTCGCGCCGGCCGAGGGGGCGGGGCTCCCAGGGGCCGGAGGGGGCGGCCCCCCGATTTGCATGCGACTCAGACGGGCGGCGGGGCGCGCCTTTGCGCAGGAGGCCGGGCGCGCGCCTGGCCGGGGGGGGGGGAGGAGCCGCCGCGAGAGGCGCGTTGGGCGAAGTCGGCGAAAAGTTGGCGGCGGCGTCCTCCGCTTTGTCCCGGGCCGAGCCCGGCCGCGCCTGGCCCCGCGCCGCCCGCCCGCCCGAGCCGGGGAGAGAGCCGGGGCGCCCGGTGGGCGAGGGCTCGGCGCCGCCGGGGGAAGGCGGCGGGGCTCTCCAGTCCCGGCCTCCCCGCGCCGGCCATGTCGTCCATCCTGCCCTTCACGCCGCCCATCGTGAAGCGGCTGCTGGGCTGGAAGAAGGGCGAGCAGAGCGGGCAGGAGGAGAAGTGGAGCGAGAAGGCGGTGAAGAGCCTGGTGAAGAAGCTGAAGAAGAGCGGGCAGCTGGACGAGCTGGAGAAGGCCGTCACCACGCAGAGCGCCGCCACCAAGTGCGTCACCATCCCCAGGTAGGGCAGCCCCCGCCCCCGGGAGACCCCCCACCCCCCCGGGAGACCCTCCGGCCGGGGCGCCGCCTTTGTTCTGGGCGCGGGCCGCCCCCGCGGGACCCCGGCGGGGAAGCTTCTCGCGGGCGGGCCCCGGCCGGGGTCTCCGGCGGAGAGCGCCTGCGGGCGCCGCGAGCATCCCCGCCGCCCCCGGGCTGGCTCAGGCACGGACGCCGGCAGCGCTGGGAAGAAGGCGGGGGGGGCTGTAATTGGGGGGGGGGGAGAGAAGGAGGCTGTGAAAGTTTCGCGGAGGATGGAGAGGCGCCCGGCCGCCCCCCCCCCTCCGCGATTCGCGTGCTGGCCGGCAGTAGAAATAGGGACGAAGAAAACAGAATGTAAAAAAAAAAAACCCACCACCGTAAATGTGAAAATGTTCTCTCGTCATCGCATTCACTTATTCCCGCTTTGCTTTGCTTTGCTTTACATTTATTCCAAATCTGCACCGCTTCCGATGGTGTTTGTGCCGAAGCAAAACAGTGCAGCAATGGCAATTATTGGCCTCTACGAAATAAAGAGGCCAGCAAATGAGGCTAACGGCTGGCAAGAAGGCATCATCCTGCCAACTGCTCCCCAGCTCTTCTTTCCGTTCAACACCTACTTAGCACCCGGGCCCTTCCGGGAAGCCAGCTCGACTCCTCCCCGAAAGTTTTAACCCTGATTGACGCTGGAGCAGCTTGGTCAGAAGCGACCACGACCTGCCTGGCTCTCGCAGGCAAGAGCAGGCAGATCCCAGGTTGATGGAAGAAGGGCAAACACCTTGCCAGGACCTGGGCTGGGGGCGTCCCGTGCTTCCAGGGGGCTCGGTTCCTGGGGATCGTCGGCTGGGGGTCCGCCTGATGAGCAGCCTCTGCTGGCTTCCGGCCCTGTCTGCAAAGCGCCCCAGGGGTCTGGCTGAGCTGTCTGGGAGATCGGTGGAAGTGGGGCAGAGGTGCCGGCGGACTTGCGCTGTGCCTGACCCCTCGGCCGACTCTCCTTGGCCTCCATTGCTAGGAGGTCTCTGCTCAGGGAGTTCCCGCACATCTTCCTTCCTTGCCGGAAGAATCGCAGGGGTCTTTCTCCTCTCCTCTCCTCTCCTGCTGCGGGCTGCGCAAAGGCCTCCCAGAGCAGCCACCCACGGGAGACGATCCCCTCGGAACTCCCCTGGGGCGGGAACGGAGAAGGCAGTTGGCCTAAGCTGGACAGGGTGGGGATCGCTTGGCTGGCCAAGCGGTTTCCTCATCACTTATTTTGGCCCTTCATTCTGGGTTCTTATAGCCGAGTGTGATCGCTCCAGTTCACGCGTGTGAGCAAAAAACACAAACATTGAGTGGTTCTTCCAGAAACAGTTTTGAGTCTGGCGTTTCAGTTTGGTGCTCCATCGTCAGTGTTTGCTCGTGGAAGGGGCCTGGGCTCCTTGCTCCTCTGCTTTTCCTCTTTCGACCGGGTGGCCTCCTCTCCTTAGCGGCAGGGGAGAGTTCTCAGCATTCGGCCCAGAAGGCTTGTTTGTTTTCGTCCCTGCCTTTTGCTTTCCCAGCGCTCTGTAAATGTGAATCTTGGCTGTCGGAGTGACTGAGGAGGGACGGTGGCTCACACAAAGGGGCATCTGTTGTTCGGGCCAGCCAGGGAGATGGGAGGCCAGGAGGTCGGGGGGGGGGGGCAGTGCTGAAAATGTTTCTTGTTTGAAAGGCGTCCAGGCAGGGTTGCAGGCTTCTCAGGGCTGAGAGTCTCGCTGGGCAGAAAGTGCCTTTTGCAGAGAGACCTGACTCAAAATCAGGGGCATTTATGGCTGAGGAGTAATCCATCTCCCCCTCCCCTCCACTCATTGTTCTTCGGTAGTGCCAGTTTATTTGTTTGGGGAGGGGGAGCTTTTCTACAGAAGCTCATCTGGGTTTGAATTCTCCAGAAGGGACGGGGGGAGAGAGCTGGCATGCCTCTGAGCCACAGCTTGGATGAGAAAACCCCAATTTCCTCATACTCGCATTAGAGCTCTCTCCTCCTCTCCTTCTGGAGCTCAAGGCAACGTTCCCAGCTCTGCCTCCTTCTGATTTATTCTCTCCCAACAAGGCAGGGAAGTGACCTGCCCCACCTCACTCTCGGTGAGTTTGAAGGTTGAGAAGGATCTGAACTTGTGGCCTCCAGGTCCTTCTTCCCAACCCTCACACCAGGCAGCTCTCTGGGTCTTGTGCAAACTCTTCTCAAGAAAGCTCTCTTCTTTTTCAAGAGGTCCTTCTCTTGAACGGCCTGCCCAGAGCTCCCCGGCTGATACTTTTCACAGCCCTCCAGAGCTTCCTGGAACGTTGTGTAAAACTGATGCTGACTTTTCGCTCAGTGGTGAAAATGCCCTCCGCAGGTGGCAAGTCCCCGTGGATTGGCTTGTGCCAAAGCATCTGCTCCAGAAGGGCTGCTGTGTGAATTGACGAGGGGAGACCCTGGTTTGTATGAAAACCTTTCCAAGGACAGGAAAATTTTCCATTCCACCTTGCAGGTACAGATATTTTTTTTGTGGTCTTCCAAAGCCTCTTTCCTTATGCTAAAGGCTCACCCTGGTGGGAAATGTGCCTGCTGTTGCTTTCGTTCCCACCATTCTTGTGTTCCGAGCCTTTGCTGCCCTTTCAGCTCTGCCCAGACACATAACCCGTTTTACGGCATAAAAGGGAGGGCTGGGTTCGGAGAAGAAGCTAAGGTCTTGGCTGAATTTCTTGCAACAGGTTGAACCACGAGCTGCGCGTTGCCTGGCATTTTGCTCCTGGCATCTTCCACGTCCTGTAGTTTCATCGCTGTGCCGGAAAATTGTGCTACTTCTGTACTTATATAAAAGAATGATGGATTAGAGTGGAATTCTTTATGAATACAGATACTTAAAAAAATAAATTCTGGAAGGCAGTCAAGGGCCCTCTTGCTACACTGGCGTAACCCATTCTGCAGAGTCCGTCTGTTGACTTGTGCAGTTAGGTAATCACGGTGGAATAATCAGGCCTCTGATGAAATGTCTGTGTTAAAAGTAGAACTTGCAGTGAATTTTTAAGAATTACAGCAAGTGAAAGAAGATGAGGATGTGCCATGGGAATAATGCTGCAGGCTTCAGGCTTCAGCATCTAGTCAAACCTTTCTTCAATCTTCCTGCCACTCGCCTCCCCCCACAACTTAGCTTTTTAGCACCGGGTCTGATGAGAAGGCCAGGGATGTTCAAACACCTGAATGCCTTTTCTGAACATTGAGTTGGCCCTAGGAAGAAGGCATTGCCTGAACAACGGTTTTGGAGCGTATTTGCTCAATTTGTATAGTAAGGAGAGAGCAGGTGAGCAAAATCATCTCTCCTGTTATTAAAATGTTAGATTTCTGAAATGTTTCCATCAAGACTGCGGGAAGAGTAGAGATAGTCCGATCCTTGAGCAGCCGTCTGAGTTTGCAAGGGACCCCCCGAAAGGAACTTTCAGTGTTCAGCGTTCCGGCGGCTGCACCCAACCCGGTCACATGATCACATTCGGGGGGGGGGCTGGCTCAAAGTTAGGGCAATTTACAGTGTCCCACAGGCACGGGACTGGGATTTTTGACTTTGATTTCTGGCATTTGCTTCCAATTTCTGGCCAAAAATGTCCATTGGATAAAATGGATTTGCCTCACAACTGTAACATTTGCCTATCGACTCCTGCATTCAACTTAATGACCACCCCCAAAAAAGTTCACACAATCAGGCATGCTCACATGGTGACCCGCTTAATGACTACCATGGCTTACCACCATAATTCTGAACTTAATTACAGATGTAAATCAAGGCGAATCAGTTTGTATCAGGAGTACATGTTAGAGCATTGGGTCTCAAAGTTGTTTCGTGTTGATTTTTCCTTCAAGAATATCCACTTCTACAGGAAGAAGCAAAGTCAACTCTTAAGGAAGGCAGCACCAAAAAGGTACATTTCAGAAATAAGATAAAAGATAAATAATAAGATAAAGATAAATAATAAGATAAAGGCTTTACAAATCCTTAGTAAGACCACACTTGGAATACTGCATCCAGGTTTGGTCAACACAATATTAAAAAGATGTTGAGGCACTGGAAATAATGCAGAGAAGAGCAACAAAGATGATTAAAGGATTGGAGGCTAAAGCATACGAAGAATGGTTGCTGGAATTGGGCGTGTCTAGTCTAGTGAAAAGGATTACTAGGGGTGACCTGATAGCCACCGGTATGTTCCAATATTTGAGGGGCTGCCACAAAGAAAAGGGGGCCAACCTGTTTTCCAAAGCACCAAAAGGCAAGGCAAGAAACAATGGATGGAAATTAACTAAGGAGAGAAGCAACCTAGAACTAAGGAGAAAATTCCTAAAGGAGAGAGCAATCAACCAGTGGAATAGCTTGAAGTTGTGGGTGCTCCATCACTGGAGGCTTTCAAAAAGAAGCTGGACAGCCCTTTGTCTGAAATAGCATAGAGTCTCCTGCTTGAGCAGGGGGTTGGAGTAGAAGACCTCCAAGGATCCTTCCAACACAATTATTCTGTGTTCTAAACAACCTCTGCAGATCAGACTGAAGCCCCAGTTTAGATTATCAGCCATCTGTTTCCACAGCAACCAGTTTTGATGCCTTCAAAAAGCCTCCAAACAAGGTATTGATGAAAATTACTTCCTGCATTTGAATTTCCTAGCAATTATTGAGAAGAATATTATCCTGGCCTGTGAATATTATAAAGCTAGAGTGGTCAGTCGCTGTACAGTTCAATGTGTCCATCCATGATTTGAGTACCCTCTGGACTTGTGGATTTCCAGAATCCTCACTCAATATAATTGTTGCTAAGTAGGTTGGAAGCTAAAAGTCACAGATCTGCTGGGTGTCCAGGGTGATTGGAGAACTTTGGGAAGTTTTAGATGCAGAAATGCATGAGGCTTAGCTGGCGTGGCTCTTTCCACTCTAATGCAGCGTGTGCCGTTTACACCAACAACTTTTGCACAAAGTTCTACAATAGCAACGGGCTCTAAGCATTTTTTCAGGAAATTTGAATTGTCCAAATAAACATTTCATCCTCACTGCTTTGAAGTGTTGTTGGATTAAGAGGGGGAAGTATTCCAGTCGTAACAGTTTGTGTGCATTGGCAACAAATGCAGCAGATGGCAAGGAACCACAGAAGCTGCTGTCCAGAGGGCCCCCCCCCCGTGGGCCAACTTCATCTTGGGGGGGAGCAGTAGAAGGAGGTGTAGTAAAAGTGGAAAAGAATGGAGTAGCGTGCACTGAATGCTAGTCTTTGAGTGCTTGTGTGTAGTGCGTTACCTAGGGACTTATGTGGTTGTGTTGGCTCTTTGGTGTTTTGGAGCCCACCGACTTGGGTATTTTTAAAAGAACCCGTGACAACCACTTCCAGGAGGTCAAGCAGAAAATGGTCCAAGCAGAGACTTACCTGAGATAACTTGAGCACTGCTGGGAAGCAACTTGCTGTTCTCACCCATCCATAGAACCACAAAGTGGCCTTGAGCTTTTTGGCACACTTAAGGCAGCTTGGCAGCTTTGTGCCCTTCAGCTGCCTTAGGCATGAAATGCCTCCCCTACATGTTTAAAGGATGAGACTTGCACAATGCAAAGCTCAGTACAGGAGCAGTTTTTAGACCTTCTGGCAAGCACATTAATCCTGGTTTTGGAATAATTCATCACCAGTTGACGCTCTTTGCAGTGTGGAACATGAGCTTGCAAAAGTCTCCCGAGTTCAGTGAGAGCTGTGCAGTCACTGAGGTTGGACAAATCCCCTTCTTGCCATGATGTGTTCCTATTGTCTCTTCTCCCCTCCTCGTGGACGGTCTTCTTCTGTCCCTCAGTAGCAGAGGGTTTGTCCAGGCACTTATGGGTAATCTATGGATCTTCTTTAAGCTTATTAGGTTGGGAAGGTGATTCTGGAGGAGAAGCTAGCACTTCTTCTGAAATTAATATCATATGATAATATCCTTAATAGTCCTTTACTGAGGCTTGAACAAAGTGTACTTACCCATTTGCTACTGTGGCCTTCAAGCCTTCCAGAGAGAAGAAGCTTGTGGATTCCCCCCCCCCCCTTGTGCTGAAATGCTACGGAAGTGCTTTGCATATGCAACTTTGAGGTTTACCACATCCACCCCCACATTCAGGGAAGGGTGCAGGACTTTCCCAGAGCTCCATCATGTCAATTCACGGCAGAGATAAGCCTTGAAATCATGGCATAGTAACCATTTCTTTTCCAGGGAAAGGTTCTGTGTAGACACATCCCAATTACAATAAATGCTTTGTTTAAGATAACCCTAGAAAGGGGGTAGCAAGAAAATAGCACAAAGGGTTTTGTTATGCAGAGGATGCATAGAACAGTCATGAAGCCAGAGGCTAAGTTTGGTTTTTGTAAGTTGGGAAAATTGGGGTCTTCTTTTATACAACTGTGGAAAATTTTGACTAGCTCTTCTGTTCAAATTCTAGAATGTGGGTGTTAAATCAACATCTGGTACAACTTTGCTAAAATCAGCAGGACTTCTGCATTTTATGTTTTTCCATAAAGGCTGTACAAGGGCTATTGATGGATTTAGCAGGCCATCCAACAGATAAGTTGATTATCAGAAACAGCAGATTAATATTGTGCTAGATTCCCATATTGAGTTTGACTCAGAGATCGAATTGTCTTTATTTTAAGGGATTCTTTTGAGGGATAGAAACTAATGAAGGAGAGAAACAACCTAGAATTAAGGAAAACTTTCCTAACGGTGAGAACAATCAACCAGTGGAATGCCTTGCCTTCAGATGTTATGGGTGCTCCATCACTGGAGGTTTGTCTAGAATGGTATAGATTCTCCTGCTTGTGCAGGGAGGTGGACTAGATGACCTCCAAGGTCCTTTCCAACTCTGTTATTCTATGTTCAAGTCTATGTTTCCAGGATAAACTTTTAGCCAACAGATAAATTGACTATCAGAAACCACAGATTAATATGGTCAGAAACAAGAGTGATCTCTATCCTGGATTCCCATCTATAAAGTGGTGTCCCCTGCAAGGATGCAACCTCAAGAGATCCAGTTAAGGGATCCACCAACTCCCTGTACCTTGAATTTGGGCTTACCTTGATCAATCTGATGTTTACTGGACCACAGGATAGCTCCCATTGGCATCTCATGCCAAAGGTCCAGTTAAATCTTTCACCAAGCTTCAAGTGATGGCTTGTTTACCATGACTTCCAGGCCATGACACCAGATTATTGAATTCTGGCTTATGGTGATGTTCAGCCTGGCCCAAACTAGGTATGCTTGGAAATTATTAATTTACTCACAGATTGTTTGCCAATAGGCCAATCCTTGTTGTTTTTCCATGGTAAGATAATTTGCTTTAGGTTTTGAGTCATTTTTGATTAGGAGATCTTTTAAATTGAATGATTTAAATCCTAGTTTGTTGTGTTAAGTTGTGTGTATGTGCATGATGTTCATGCAAGGCCCCCAGCAGGAATGGTGGGACAGGAATGTTGGGTCACCTTGTTATGCAAAGCCAAGGCACTCTGCTGGTGTTGAAATTGTCCCTGTGCCAGGCAGTTCTCTGGCTCCCACCTGGGTTTGGATTGCCCTTTATGTGTGGCAAGGAGCCCTGCCCAGATTACCACATCGGCAGGCGCTGTCTGAGGAGGCCAGCTGCCTGCCGGTCATACTGACCACAGATCAATGTTGAGCTTGCTAGGGAAAGTAGCAATGCTCACCTCTCCTCTGCGTGAATGGCAGCCTTCCCCTGCCTGGCTGGACAAACTCCCAGAATTCCCCAGCAAGCATGGCCATCGCTGGGAATTCTGGCAGTTGAACTCTAGATTCCAAAGCTGAGGAACACGCGACTACATTCCAGACACAGAACTGCACGCAGAGCATTCACAGAGCTGAATGACATCATATGAGTTGTGCTGTCATGGCTTACATCATTTGTGTGATGATGT
>NW_015386436.1:225220-304600 GCF_001527695.2 Protobothrops mucrosquamatus
TATTATTATTATTATTATTATTATTATTATTATTATTATTATTATTATTATTATTATTATTTTGTTGTGATATTCTTTATGCCGTAGGTGCCATTGGGGAAAATGGGGTTACAGTGATGATAATAATAATAACAGCTTTGCTTGACTAGTAAGCAAAGGCTTGTGCAATACATTTTTCTCCAGAGGAATACAGCTGTGCCACATGTGGAACATGATGTGAAGCCAAGAAAGATGAAAATCAATTCCTTCCCCCTCACTATTGATGTATTTTCTGGACAAAATATATCCCATTTCCAGAAAGTTTTTTTGTCCACTTAAATTCCTAACTTTTTTTTTTAAGTATATGTTCTTTCTCTGCTTTCTGCGTGTGCTTTGCTATTCTGAGTTGCACGTTTTCCAGTTTGCCCGTCAAGTTAGATTTTTGGAAGTGGCCTTTATAATCTGAATTAATAATTTTCTGCTGCTTCTACTGGGGTTTGAAGCAACCTGCTTTTGACAGTTTGCTGGAAAGTCAGAAACAAAATAGATTCAGGAAAATCTCTTTCAGGCAATAATAGCGTGCTAAAGTTAGGAGCACTAAATCATATAAACACCCTGCGTATGCATAGTTTTAGCTTTTACTTTGGGTCATTCCTCTGTCTGGGAACCTGCATTGGGGCTGATCTGGAGATGACCGGTCAGCTGTTATGGTTTGTAAACGTTTTCCTACCTCGGTCGCTGTCCGATGTGTTTCCAGATTCAGATCGAAGCTCCCCGAATTCCAGGCTGTTGCAGCTTGAAGGCACCAGGCTGGGGAAAGCAACACACAAAGAGAACCAAACTGAACAGAATAACAGAGCTGAAAGGGACCTCGGAGGTCTTCTAGTCCAATCCCCTGCTTAAGCAGGAGATTCTATTCCAGTGGCTGTCCACTGGCTGTCCAGTCTTTTCTTAAAAGCCTAGTCCTTCTTTTCACTAGGCTATACATACCCAATTCCTGCAAAAGTCCTTCCTATGTTTTTAGCCTCCAGTCCCCTGATCATCTTTGTTGCTCTTCTCTGCACTCTTTCCAGAGTCTTAACATCTTTTTTTTTTATAATATGGTGATCAAAACTGGATGCAGTATTCTAAGTGTGGTCTTACTAAGGCTCTATAAAGTGGTATTAACACTTCATGTGATCTTGATTCAATCCCGCTGCACACGGCTGGCTCATGTTTAAGTGATTGTCCACTAGGACTCCAAGATCCCTCTCACAGTTTCTGCTATTGAACTTAATCTGTACTTGTATACTTGTTTTTTCTTGCCTTAGTGTAAAACCGTACTTTACATTGAATTTCATTTTTTGTAAGATAGGGCCCAGAAACTGGATTATTGGACAAGAAAGCATGCAAATGGTAGAACTGCACAGATCCCCAGAGTTTTGTTCCATCCTCACAATCCATGCATTGATGCTATGTATCATCTCCAGCGCGCGGCATCCCATTCCTGTGCCCTGGTTACCAGTACTTAGCAATACCATACTGCCCCACATCCTAAGACAACAAGCTCTCATTTGGCTGTGGTCAAGGATGCTGAATGCCAAGGCCCTCCCTAGTCACCAGGACAGTGCTCAGCCCGTCACAAGATTGAAACCCCAGAGGCCAGCTTGGAAAACAGCTACAGGCAATCCTCGACCACAGTTGAGCCCAACATTTCTATTGCTAAGCAAGACATCTGTTAAGTGAGTTTTAGCCCCATTTTATGACCTTTCGTGCCACAGTTGTTAAGTGAATCACTGCAGTTGTTAAGTTAGTAACATGGTAGTAAAGTGAATTTGCCTTCCCCGTTGACTTTCCCGGTCAGAAAGTCGCAAAAAACAATCACATGACCCCAGAATCCTGCAACCATCATAAATATGAGTCAGTTGCCAAGCATCTGAATTTTGATCATGTGACCAATGGGGATGCTGCAACGGTTGTAAGTGTGAAAAATGGTCATGAGTTACTTTTTTCAGTGCTGTTGTAATTTCGAACGGTCATTAAATGAACTGTTGTAAGTCGAGGACTGCCTGTATTCATTTAACCTCCACCAGTTTAAGCCTTAGAGCACCTGGAGAGAGGAAGGGTCCAGGGGGCCTTCTTGTGGCCTGACCCTTGGTGACCCCTCTGCCAAAACACCTGGTCTTGACCTGTTACTGGAAGAGGTGCCGCCTCTGCCCTGTATCAGCGGGGATGGAAAGATTCCCCTGGTCGCCACTGTGGTGCTGATATGCAAACTGTTAAACATATTGTGCAAGGCTGCCCATGACAACGTGCCTNTCAGCTGGAGAGCTGAACCGGACTCGGTTTTGAGGCCAACTGCCATGGCCCCATAGAGGTTTTACCCACAATTACGTGGACTGCGTATATGTATTTACTTCTCTCCTGGCATGTTCTCATCATACGCTAAATAATAAGTGCTACGTATCACGCAGACAGTCCTTGACTCACAACCTTTCTTCCAATGGCCATTCAGACTTCCGACAGTGCGGAAGACAGGGACTCCCCATTGATCCTCGCACCTGACCTTTACAGTATCCCCACCATCCCGTGAAAAAAAAAACTTGGGCGCAAGGCAAGCAATTATGTATTTAGGACAGGTGCAGTGTCCCAGGGTCATGGGACGGCCATTTGCCACCTTCCCAAGGGGCCTTCTGAAAGAAAGTCAATAGGGGAAGCGGAATTCACTGAACAACCACAGAAAAAAAAGATTGTAAAATGGGGCGGGACTCATTTGATGACCCATTGCTTAACTATAGAGATTCCAAAAACAATTGTCACGAGTCAAGGATTACCTGTGTTTTAACTGAATGAATGCAGACATACCAGGAATGGCGGCTGGAATTGGGGATGTCTAGTCTAGTGAAGAGAAGGACCAGGGGGTGACATGACAGCAGCCTTCCAATATCTCAGGGGCTGCCACAAAGAAGAGGGGGGTCAACTTGTTCTCCAAAGCACCTGAAGGCAGAACAAGAAGCAACGGATGGAAACTGATCAAGGAACTAAGGAAAAATTTTCTGACAGTGGAACAACCTGCCTCCAGAAGCTGTGAATGCTCCAACACTGGGAGTTTTTAAGAAGAGACTGGACAGCCATTTGTCTGAAATGGCATAGGGCAGGCATGTCAAACTCGCAACGTCATGTGACGTCGCATGACATATCGCAACTTTTCCCCCATTGCCGGCAATGGGGTGGGTGCGGTTTTGGCGTGATGCATCTGGCCCATGGGCCGGCAGTTTGACATGCCTGGTATAGGGTTTCCTGCCTGAGCAGGGGGTTGGACTACATGACCTCCAAGGTCCCTTCCAACTCTATTATTATTGTTATTACTATTATTATTATATTTAGTCAATTGAATATGCATGGTTTCTGTATTTAAATTACAATTTTTAATATATAGGTAGTCCTCAACTTACAACAGTTCATTTAATGACCAAAGTTACAACGGTACTGAAGAAAGTGACTTATGACCATTTTTCACACTTACGATCATTGCAGACACCCCCTGGTCACGTGATCAAAATTCAGACACTTGGCAACTGACTCATATTTGTGGCAATTTGCAGCGTCCCAGGGGGTCACGCGATCCCCTTTTGTGACCTTCTGCCAAGCAGAGTCAACGGGGAAGCCAGATTCACTTAACAACCGTGTTACTAACTGAACAACTGCGGTGATTCATTTAACAAATGCAGCAAGAAAGGTCATACAATGGGGGAAAACTTACTTAACAAATGTCTCTCTTACCAACAGAAATTTTAGCCTCAATTATGGTCGTAAGCCGAGGACTACCTGCATAATAATGGTGCTAGGTTTTATTTTGCTTGTCTAACCCTGAGCTCCTGCTACTCAGCTCCGCTCAGGACTAGCTTTCCATAAGCTCCAACGTGAAGTATTGAATGGCAGCCCTGTTTCCCGCCTCCTTCAGCCCCCCTGGATGTTCTTAGAGCCCTTTGAAACCTGAGACCCTCTAACTACTGTTCCCAGGGGAGGTTTGGCCCAAGGGGGATAATTATAGCTATGCAGGCCGTAGGTGTGGCTGGCTGGCCCTTTACGTACGGAGTTTGCATACATTTTTTTCTGAAGGAACCTCTAATTGAAAATGGGGGTGGGGGAGGGTGGGTGATTAACGGCTCCTGGAGCAAAAGGGGAGGCGGGTGCAAGAGTGCCAGTGGTTGGCTTTTATCTGAGGCTGGGCTCCCCCTGGATTGGCGGGAGCAGAGAGATTCAGATGGGGGTCTTCTCTCCCCTCATGCCGTTCTGGCGTTCGTTCGTGTGCCACTTCTCAGCTTTCGTGCCAGCAGCCCTTCCGTGCTTGTTGTCAACAAGGTTGTTTGCCAGAAGACGTGAGCACCTGGTGAGTCACCTTCCCACTCCCAAGCCCTGAGCCGCAAGCAGCAGTGAGGTGTGGCTCCAGGCAGGAGAAATTTCTGGATTGCAGGGCTTGTCGTCGTTCCGTCTCCCATACTTGGGTGTAAATCTTGCCTTTGCAGTTTGAAGAGTTTCTCCAGCGTTGTTTATGAAGTGAATCACTTTCTAATACCTCAGGACTTCTCACCAATAATGTGGGAAACGCTTAACAGGGGCTGAGTCAGTCGCTGCTGTTTCTGAATGTTCAGAGACTTTTTGAGTCACCCCCTCAGCCCTGATCTGAACCCTTGGGTGGAAACAGGCCCCTTCCAGTGGAAATGATCACAATGTTGGCAGAACGTGGATTGTTGCACGATAGTATAAAACTCCCCCAATGGCCTCTTGTCTGGAATTCAATCATGGAAAGGTGGTGTGGTGATATTTCTGAGGTCAGCCTCTTGTCATTTTATTTCTGGATTCCTGACCTGCTGTTGTAAACTATCCTGGTCCTTTGGGAAGATTTGGAGAAGAAAGGTGAATAAATCAACTTTGCTGGCCAGGGTAAAACTAAGAAATAAATTAGCTCAGGCTTGCTTTGCTTTCAAATGCTGGGCTGTGTTTTAAGCAACCTGGATCCAGATCCTGCCGGAACTGTGCATCGGACACTTTCTTGTCACAGCCAGTTTTGGATGAAATGAAATTGGAAAGAAGGGATGTCATGCGTTTGGTCCTGAATGTTGATGAAGAAACTCTCGTTGCTTTAGCAGTGTTTCTCGACTTTGGCAACTTTACGATGTGTGGACTTCAGCTCCCAGCCAGCATAGAATTCCCAGAATTCTGTGAGTTGAAATCCACACATCTTAAAGTTGCCAAGGTTGAGAAACACTGCTTTAAACTATTAACTCAAGTGGTAAGTCACATAATTAAAAAACAGCATTTTTAAACCCTCCCTTCCCTTTATAACTGGCATTCCAGGCCAGCAGTCAGATCTGCCATCACACCTGCTTCACTTTGATAGCAGCCTGCCATAAAATGTGGGGAATGGGGATAGGAGGATATTTGGGAAGGGGCATGACAGGACCCAGAAGTGCCAACCAGAGGCAACGGTTGAACGATCCAAGGATACAAGCCTATGAACAGAATGCAAACGCCCACCGAAGAGGCGCCAAATTGTGGAACTGTTATGAAAACACCCAATTTCAACCTTGTTGGACACCACCAAGAGGACCAATGGGGGAGGGTCTGAGAGAAGGGAAGATTACTGGGTTTACATGGGAAATCCTCAGATCTGGATTTGCTCCGCTGGAACCACTTGGCTTCAGTAAAAGTATACCTTTCACTACAAATGGAGTTGAGGATCTTTCTTTACGGAATGCCCCAGCAGGGACACGCTTGACACCAGCAATCCACCTCTTGAAAGGATGAAGGTTTCTTGCTGGGCCCGTATTTAATTTCCCTTCAATTCAAGTTCAGAAGATTGGGGGCTGCTGAGTCTCGTCTCCTGCATTGCCTTCTGATGGTGGCCTTGGCTTGTGGTGAGATTTGGCAGCCACTTCTGATTGAGAACAACAAAAACTGTTACCCTCCGGGTGGGAGACCTTAGAGAGCAGAAGGTTGCCTCGCGTGATCTTTTCCTAGCTAAATGTGGGGCTGAAGGATATTCTGTCTTCAGAGCAGAGATACACTTGCCTGGACAAGCTCGCTGTGCTCCGTAATCATATGGAGCAGCTCACAGAGGTCCTCGCTACTTGAGCTTAGGCAACACGGCATCCCAGATGGTAATTACTTGACAGTCACACTTTGCAGGTGATTCGCCAAGAAAAACCATTTAAAAATGTAGGTAAGAGACTCGTCCTGACTGCATCAGTTGTCCTGGAGCAACACCCTCCCCCTGCGCAAACAAAAGGCAATTTGGAGGAGAAGGTGGCCAGGTTATTATCCCTGGGAGCGCATGAGTGGACGTGGGCGTGTGACCTTACAGCAGACTTGCCCAGGTCAGAAATTGTAGAATTGGAGGGTCATCAGTGGGGTGGTCAGGTTTGTTGGTCAGGGCTAAGAGATTTCCAGGTCTCTTAATCAGTCAGCATTTTACCAGATAGCAAATCTGGAGTGGAAAAGAAGTACAGGTAGTCCTCAACTTATGACCAACATTGAGCCCAACGTTTCTGCTGCTAAGTGAAACATTTGTTAAGTGAGTTTTACAACCTTTCTTGCCACAGTCGTTAAGTGAATCACTGCAGTTAAGTTAGTCACATGGTTGTTAAGTGAATCTAAGGAGAAATTTTCTAACCGATAGAACAATTAACCAGTGGAACCACCTGCCTCCAGAAATTATGAATGCTCCAACACAGGAAGTTTTTAAGAAGGGACTGGACAACCATTTGCTGAAATGGTATAGGGTTTCCTGCCTGAGCAGGGGGTTATAGAACAGAGGTCTCCAATATTTTTGATTTGGCGGGCCAGAAAGGGAGGCAGGCACTGCTACGTGCACGGATGTGCACAAATGGGCCGCATGCTAGCGCATGCATACATGCAAACGGGGCTGCACAGGCACGAGTACTGCAAATGGGGTGGCGCTAATGCTAGCAGGATGCTATGTGCGGCACTAGTGCCGGTGGGACGCTTGGAGTGGGACAGCGCGAGCACCGGCGGGATGCTCAGGGCAGCACTAGTGCTGGTGGGACGCTCGGGGTGGGGTGGCGCTAGTACCGGCGGGATGTTCAGGGTGGCGCTAGCGTGAGTGTGGGGGGGTGAGTGCACGTCTGTGTGCGTGTGCACTGGCCATCCCTTCACACAGCCCGGTAGTGGGCTGCAGCCCACAGGTTGGGGACCCCTGGACTAGAAGACCTCCAAGGTCCCTTCCAACTCTATTATTATTATTATTATTTGCATAATCAAAAGCCTAGTTTTTAAGCTGTGCTTTTTCAGTTGCCCAGTTTAAAATATGTGGACTTTTAGCTTCCAGAATTCTCCAGGCAACCAGCGACCAAAATGGTGGTTGAAAAACACCAGTTTAAAGTAGAGTGATTGGAGATAGATCAGATTTACAGTATTCATATTTAGTATTTCCTGAGGAGTGTTTGGATTTGTGCCACTGCTGAGATTGGATTTTGGAGGGAGGTTTCTTCTGTTCCAGCCACGTGAGGAGATAGAGCAGAGGAGGCTTTGTGGCCAAGGAAAATTGGCCACAAAGAGACCAGGAAGATGTGGAAGTTTCCTCAACTCTATGTTTGCCCTTAAAAAGAAAGGGAGAGGCCTCACCCACCAGCAGCTTCCTGCCTCCTTGCCTAACGCCAATGCCACGTCTCTCTCAGTGCTCCGCACGATCGTGGCGGGTGCCCAAATGGGCCTCCAGTCCTTTTCTTCTGAAACTTCCCTATCGACAATGAACGTGGCTGGGCAGAGGCCATCTTGTTTAAACAGGTAAATATGATTCAACAGATTTTGGGCCCTTCATGGCAGAATTTACATAATACGCTCGACTCTCAACCAAATGAATGAAGCACAGTTGCTACGTCCACAGAAACAGCTAGGCTCAAACAAACAAACCATGTTTAGTCTAGCATATGGCCACAGATTCCTAAGACAATAGCTGAGTCCTACAATCCTTTTAAGTCTCAGACTACACAACTCTGTTTTAGCCTAATCTAAAGGAGGCCCGCCCTACAAGCAATTAATAGCATATATTTGGAGTGCCCAATTTAATTGTTGACTTAAGAGCTAACATACTTTGCGTGGTTTGCTTAACATGGGTTTCCTTGTTTTGGGAGGATGAGAAGAGTCCCTTGTGGCTCGTGATGAGCAAGGTCCGAGAAAGTGTCATGCTCAGTTTGAGTGGCATTGCGCAGTGTGATTTGTGCCCCCAAAATGCATTTCTCTGAATTTTGCTTACAAAGAGAAAACAGCTACAGGTAGTCTTCGACGTACGACCAGAATTTCTGTTGCTATTCAAGACAGTTAAGTGAATTTTGCTCCGTTTTATGACCTTTCTTGACACTGTTGTTAAGTGAATCAGTGCAGTTGTTAAGTTATTAGCATGCTTGTTAAGTGAATCCAGCTTTTCCATTGACTTTACTTGTCAGAAGGTCATAAAAGATGATCACGTGAACCTGGGACACAGCAACCGTCATAAATATGAGCCGGTTGCCAAGCAACCAAATTTTGATCACATGACCGTGGGATGCTGCAAGGGTCATAAGTGTGAAAATGGTCATAAGTCACTTTTTTCAGTGCTGTCATAATTTCGAACGGTCACTAAAAGAAAGGTAAGTCAAGGACTACCTATAAATGAATGGTGTTTTTTACACACACATACACAGATATGTATTGGAAAATATTTGAGGGTTCCCCCCCCCCCCGGGGAGGCAGCCCTGTGGTGGGGACAGCGAGAGTTCCCTCTCAAAATCCCAGCAGAGGCTTTTGGCTGCCAAGACGGGCCTGTTTCTGCTCTGTTTATTCGTTGGTTTCCTTCCGGGGCTTGTGAAGCTTTCCCCCCCCCCCCCCCGTTTTGTAATCAGTGTGGTGGGCGAGGCGGTTTGTGCTTGTCGTAGAGGGAGGCCACAAAGTCTTCTGGGGTTGTTGTCTGTTGAATAAAGCCAGGAAAGGCAGCTGGGCTGGTTGGAGGGCAGGACCCCCGGGGGCAGCTCTGCGGCCTGCTCTGCTTGCTTTCTTGGGTGGAGCAAGGGAGGAACCCCCCCCCCCCCAATTTTTCATCACCTTGGCGATCCTGGAGAAATGCTGGAGAGAAAAATGTACATGGAGTCCTCAACTTAAAACCACAATTGAACTCAAAATTTGTATGGCTAAGTGAGACAGTTGTTAAGTGAGTTTTGCCCCATCTTACGGCCTTACCACAGTTGTTAAATGAATCACTGCAGTTGTCAAGTTAGTAACCTGGTTGTTAAGTGAACCTGGCTTCCCCACTGACTTCGCTTGTCAGAAGGTCGCAAAGAGTGATCACGTGACACCCCCCCAGGGGATGCTGCAACCGTCATAAATATAAGCCAGTTGCCAAGCGTCCGAAATTTGATCGTGACCATGGGGATGCTGCAACGGTCGTAAATATGAAAAACGGTGATAAGTCACTTTTTCAGTGCCATTATAACTTTGAATGGTCACTAAATGAATTTGTTGTAAGTCAAAGACTACCAGTACAACTTTTTCAGCTGGCAAGAGTTAGGGCGGTTTTAACTGGGGATCTTGACCAATCTCTTGCCGATTATTTTTAATATTAGCACGAGGGGCTACATGAAATCAGTGAGGGATAACACCCCGCACTAGGACCAAGGATCGAGCCATTTCTAAGTGAGGGCAAAGTTTAAAATCAGGCAGCCCTCAAGTTATGACTGGTCAGTTAGCGACTGTTTGAAGTCACAACAGACCCTTAGAGAAAATATAAAAACAGGAAATAAAAAACAGAAAAAAAGGAATAAGAGGTTAGGATACAAATGAATAAACAAGGGATTTAGAAATATTATAAAAACTATACTTTGCCACTTGATTGTGAATAATTGAATACATTATTCAGTTATAAATCTGAAAATCAATATTAAGATTTAAGCATTGCATGAATATCAATGTTCAGCATTCTTCTCCCCCTCTTGCAGGTAGAGAGTCCAGTTTTTTGGATCAACCAAATACTTAAGTTGCTGTATGCAACGAAATTTCATTTTAATGTATGCTGATTAGTGACAATAAAGTTGTTATTCTGTTCTATTCTAATACTAGAATATTAACCATAAAATGAAATTGGGAAGTGCAATAAATCTGCCATGCTATTAAAAGTTTATTCTAATTCAAGAAGTCCTATAAAATTAAAACAGATTTAATGCAAGGAAAAACTCAAATTTGTCAGATTTGAGGTTATTCTACACATTGAAGCATAAATTAGTATTCTTCCTTCCATAGAAGGGATCAAACAAAGCTTCCAGTAATGGGGGATATACAGCAGTTAGCACATACAAAGTTAATCCAGTACACTTTGTAGGAATATATGGTGAATTAAGTTTAGTAAAAATAAAATTTACTTTCATTTAAATAAGGCATATAAAAAACAAACCACATTATAACATATAATAAAATATATGGTTAATCAAGTTTAGCTGGCCTACAAGGTCCCTTCCAACTCTGTTATTCTATTCTAATAAACATATTGCAGTTGTAAGGAAAATTCAACTTTTAACATCTGTTTCATTCTAGTATGAATTATTTTCCAGTGATCTTTCAATATCATTGAGCATAACATCATTGCCCTCAGATATGAAAGAATTGTCTTTATATCTCCAATCATTTTTTAAAAACGAACTATACCATTTTAGTTGTCAGGACTGCACCACTAAATCCAAACATGTCAATTTTTTAAGCATAATATTGATGTAAATATTCATTTTAAAGAATATTTTAAATGAAATTCCATTGAAATTCTCTTTTTGTATATCTATTATTGTACCTAAATATTACATCCATTTAATCATGCAATCTTTGATTTGTCCTGTTTGAGTTGTGCTTTGATCAATACTTTATAAATAAGGCCCAGCAGACATGCCCCTGGCTTACATATTAAAAGATGTTGAAGTTTAGTGATTTTGTGCTTCCTCTTGTTTCTGCAGTCCTTTTAATACTCTCCATTTAATACTCTCTATTTGAAGATATTGAAAGTCAAATGAACTAAGTCATTATAGATTCAAGATCTCAAAAGAGTTTATTATCTTTTAAGATAATAAAAGATTTGATAATGTCTTCTTGATAATCACATCTTTAGGTTTAAACCAGGCATGTCAAACGTCACGCAACGTATCGGGCCGGTTTTGCCATTGCCGGCAATGGGGTGGGCGTGGCTTCCACGTGACGTGTCTGGCCCACGGGCCGGCAGTTTGACACCCCTGGTTTAAACCAATTATTATCTTTCCATTAAGTGAATTTTTTTGTGTATTCCTCTTCATAAAAATAAACATTTAACTGAAGTAAGGGAAGAATAAACCTGGGATTGTCACAAGCAAAGTGATCTGATGTAGCCCTTCACTTCTTCCTCCCCTGCTCCCTTCCAAAGGTGTTTAGTCTATTGTAATCCCCAACCTACTTTTGGAGATGCCAGATTGGCATAGACTACGGTGGTACCTCAATTTTCACAAAGATCTGATGAAGATGTTACCTAGTTTGGGTAATGAAACGCCTGCAAGAAAACAAGCAAGTTCAGAGAGCACCAAGGACCCCTCACCACAAAGATCTCTTGGAAAAGTTCACTGTAGCATAAACTTAGTTTCCTTCCGTCGCAACTCTCCGGATTAGACACTGTCAATCACACCCTGCTTGACCAACATTTTACTCAAGGACATCCACAAGTCTAGAAGGCCCCACATTGGAAAACATGACCTAACTAGTCTAGGCCAAAATCATGCAGGCACATCTGTGTGCCTTTCATGTTTTGTTTCATATTAAGTCATGCTTCCTCTTTCTAATTTAAGATTCCATTACCAATCATTAGATTCGAAATTGTTCTTTTGCTTACTTGGTAGAAAGGGTGCTAAATATAAAATTTCTATACATTTGAGAGCTTCAGAGCTCTTCTCTCTGTCCGATAGCTAACTGCACATACTGTGCACATTTTTTAAAACATCAAAACTCATTTGGGCAATAGCTGGATTTTGTAAACGGTGTGAATGAACCAAATCCACATTGATGAAGTAATTTTGCACTAGGGACTGAGAGGGGCTTCTGAGCTTCTAGCATGGGTGGCTCAGGAATTCTGGGAGTTGAAGTCCACATGTCATAAAGGGGCCGTAGTTCCCCACCCCTGTTCTAGCAGATAGTTGGGGAAGATTGTGAAGGGGGGGGGAGAGGAGCTTAGATTGTCTGGTGATGGGGAACACCCCGCAGACAGTCATCTGTGTTCTGTCCATGCCAGCAGAAAAAGTGATGGTCCTTTCAAAAGGGTGATGTCGGGACTTTCCAGATGTGGATTGATAGTTTGTATGTCTAAACATTGGCTTGTTAGCAATAAATGAAGATAAGCTCTATGGCTGAATGTGTACTTAATAAATTTAAGATAAGAATAGTTTATAAATGGACACTGGGCAGTTAATACTACAGAGTCTGGAATGGAAGTCCCTGATTAGATCATAGTTGAAATTCTGGCCAAAAGTTTCAAGCAGACATTCCTGCATGTTGGTGCTACCGAACAATTGCATCGTCCCAGCCGTGTCTGATGGAATGGTGGAGCAGCCGCCAGCGCACATGGTCATTGAAATCATGAAGCCCGTTGTCTCAAAGGTGCTTCCAAAGGCAACTGGGTTGTTTTTTCCCTTCTTCCTGAATGAGAAAACGTTTTGCTTCACACCTGGAATAATGCATCCAGTTTTGGTCACCACATTACAAAAAAGATGTTGAGACTTTGGAAAAAGTGCAAAGAAGCGCAACTAAGACGATTAAAGACATAGAAAATAAAACATATGAAGAATGGTTACAGGAATTGGGTATGGCCCGTGTAGACAAAAGAAGGACTAGGGGTGACATGCTAGCAGTGTTCCAATATTTGAGGAGCTGCAACAAAGAGGAGGGGTTCAATCTATTTTCCAAAGCACCAGAAGGCAGGACAAGAAACAATGGATGGAAACTAATCGAGAGAAGCAACCTGGAATTAAGGAGAAACTTCCTAACAGTGAGGACAATTAACCAGTGGAACAGCTTGCCGTCAGAAGTTGTGGGTGCTTCGTCACTGGGGGCTTTTAAGAAGAGACTGGACAGCCACTTGTCTGGAATGGTATAGGGTCTCCTGCTTGAGCAGGGGGTTGGACTAGAAGACCTCCAAGGTCCCTTCGAGCTCTATTCTGAACTGAAATTGAAATTCTCATCCAAGAAGCTTCATCAAGTCTGATGGTGGTGGTGGGATGTTAGCAGACGTTCTGATAGGATGGTGGGGCGTATGGAAGGATTGTTTTGCAGTCCTCTGGTCATTAGCACTCTCCCTGAGAGCTTTTGAGGCCACTTGGGGGGTATATCTGTGCCCTTGGGGTCACCTGAATCAGGATGCAATAGGTTGTGGAATCTTGTTGGAACTGCTGCAAGGGCTGCATTGTAAACTGGAGATAGGTGGTGTCTTATTCCTCCTCCTCTGTTGAGGGAGGAGTGTTCAGTTCTAACATGGATAGATTGTTTTACCCCTCTTTCAAACCAATCCTCTTCTCTATCCAAAACACGGATAATTCTTCCCAGTTCTTACTCAGTGGCAAAGCTGAGGGGGTGGTCTTGAACTTCTCCCTTTGCCTTAACAGGAGGTGGGGGTAGAAATACCCTTTGGATTCCGGTTCAGTGCAGGACGCTGATTGAGTCATTTCAAACTAGAGAGCCACAGGAGAGTCTGCAGTAGGAAACTAGTAAACACGTGATGTTGGAAAGAAGTGTGAGTGAGCTCTAATTTGGCAGGCTTCTAAAATCTTCTGCCGCATGTTGCGCTTCGGTTTGTACCATATATGGAGAGTGAAAGTGGAAAAGCCCAACTGATAAGTCATCTGATTCCACAATGGATCTTTCTAGGCCAAGAGTAGGCAACTATGGCTCCTTTACGACCTGTGGACTTCAGCTCCCAGGATTCCTGAGCCAGCATAGCTGGGAGCTGAAGTCCACAGGTCGTGAAGGAGCCATAGTTGCCCATCCCTGGCTTAGGCTGTCTTTTTTAGTTGGAGGAAGGGGAGGGAGACACAAAAAAGGAGTCAAGGCCAACAATGTCCTTCTCTCCCCCTCTGAGCATTGGGCAACCTCTCTCGAGTCCTCGACTAGCAAGAACATCTACTGCTAATGAGTAATGGCATAACAAACTTTATTAAGGTGGTGTCCTCCAAATGGGCTAGGATGCCGTCACCTCTGGTTGTACTGGCTGGCATTCCTGGGCTCTGGGTGGCAGAGAGTTGGGGAGAGGGAATCCACAATTTAATAGGACACACCATGTGAGAGACAGAGATACAGGAAACGCCATTTCCCCACCAAGGGTCACGATCCACCCATGGATTCTGATTATCTAGTTTGTTTTTAGCAAATAATGTGACTTTAGCTGCTCCATTTGTGAACCATAGAATCATAAAGTTGAAAGGAATCTTGAAGGTCACTGAGTCCAACCGTTGCTCAGTGCAAATCTACTCAAGCGTTTAGGACAAAAGGCCGTCCAGTGTCTGTTTGAAAACTTCCAGCAAAGGGGCAGCAATTTGCTGGCAACTTGTATAGTCAGGAAGTTCCCTTTGATGTCTTTACACCATCCCAATCAAATGGTCATCCAGTCTATTTTTGAAGACCTCCAGTGATGGAGCATCCACAATTCCAACAGATTAGGTAGGTTAGGCCTATCTCGTTCCCTCAATTGTTCATCGTATGATTCAGACCCTTTATTATCTTTGCTGCTCCTCTCGGCACCCTTTCTAGGCTTTTAGCATTTCCTTCTTGTATCATGGTTCCATGGAATACTGCACAGTATTAGAAGGGTACGTAGTATTCCAGGTGTGGCCTCACTAGTACAGTACAGGTAGTCCTTGACTTATGATCACAATTGAGCCCAAAATTTCTGTTGCTAACAAGACACTTGTTAAGTGAGTTTTGCCCCATTTTACGAAATTTCTTGCCACAGTTACAGTAAGTGAACCGCTTAACACTTGCTAACTTAGCAACATGGTTGTTAAGTGAATCTGGCTTCCCCATTGATTTTGCTTGTCAGAAGGTTACAAAAAGCAATCACATGACCCCGGGACACCTGTGACTGTCATAAATATGAACCAGTTGCCAAGTATCTGAATTTTGATCACATGACCCTGGGGATACTGCAGTGGCCATAAGTGTGAAAAATGCTCATCAGTCACTCTTTTCAGTGCCATTGTAACTTTGAACGGTCACTAAATAAACTGTTGTAAGTCGAGGACGGTCTGTATAGAGTGATACTGTCACGTCCCGTGATCGTGACACAGCCTAGGACTGCATTAGCCTCTTTGGCTGCTGCTGCGCATGGCTGGCTCATACGTGAGTGGTGGTGCCCTCGGGCTCCAAGATCCCTCTCACAGTTGCTGCTCTTGAGCCTGGTACTACCTATTCTATCCCTGTGTGTTTTGTTTTTCCTGCCTAAGTGCTAGTCTTTTCCTGCCTAAGTTCTAGTCTTCTGGGCAATGGGAATCGAACCCACACCTTCTTCCTAGAGGGCAACTAAAAGCTTGCTATCAAGCAGGGGTGCCTGCTGCTGACAAAGGTTTAAAAGGATATTCCAAGCTAACCTTTGCTTTCTTTTCTGCTGTCTTGGAGGCAGAAAGAGGAGAGGAGAACTCCCACACATGCATCCAGTCAGTCAGGTTTTTGAAAACTCTGTTCTGAGCAACTTCAAAGTTTCCCAGGCTCCCATCACATCCCTGGCTGTTTTTGTGCCTGCTTGTCCAACAATCTTAGTAGCTTCAAAATTGAATGTGTGTCCTTGTTCATTGCAGTGTGAAGCTACCAATGAGTTTGGGTCTCCTCCTCTGACTGGCCGCTTGTGTTCTTGCAATCTGGCGGTTAGCTTCCTCCCTCCCTGTCCTGGAATGTTTAGTTTTTAAAAAAAGAAGGCAAAGGGGAGACATGATGGCAAATGCTTGAAGGGATAGTGCCCAGGAGTGAGACAAGGACCCACAAGCGAAAGCTTTGCAGAGAGAGATCCAGCCTAGAAATGAGAAATGTTCTGAGCATCGGATCTCTTATGCACTGGACTAGCCAGCCTCCTGGAGGAGACACGGTGGCTCTGTCAGTGGAGGCTTTCAAACCAACCAAGACTGGGAAGCCACCGGTCTAGAATAGCCTGAGGATTTTTGTTGTGGGCAGACAAGAAGATCTCCAACATACAATTGACTCCTTCCAATCTGTGATTTTATGGAGCAGATGGAAAGCAAAGCCATTTTTGTTAGAGGACAGTTACTAGAAAAAAAACAGGATATCAGAGTTGGAAGGGACCTTGGAGGTCTTCTAGTCCAACCCCCTGCTCAAGCAGGGAACCCTATACCATATGAGAAAAGTGGCTGTCCAGTCTCTTCTTAAAAGACTTCAGTGATGGAGCACCTACAACGTCTGGAGGCAAAAGCCGTTCACTGGTTGATTTTTCTCCTTAGTTCTAGGCTGGATCTCTCCTTGATTAGTTTCCATCCATTGCTTCTTCTCTTGCCTTCTGGTGCTTAATTCGAATTATTTTTACATACCAGGAGTGCCAACTCAAGAAGTTGGTGGTCACTTGCATCTTCTCAAAACTCATTGTGAGATGCAAGTAGATTCAGTGAAATGGAGCAGGGGGAATAGTTGGCGGTTTCAGAGGAAGTGAGAAGTGGGTTTTCTGTGTAACCAAGAACATCAATGATGGGGAAAGAGATTTAACTACACAGACCTGTTTGGTTCTTGCTTTTTTTAAGCACCATCTTCTTGATTTAGAAACTGTAGTTGCCTTTTCATCATGCTTACCTAAGAACAGTGGTTGGAAAAAAATGATTTTTATTATACAATGCACTAAGGAAGTACATTATAATCAAATAAATACTGATAGTTTTTTTCTATATAGGTATATGTAGTCCTCGGCTTGTAAGCAGTTGGGATCAGAACTTCCATTGCTAAATGATGCAGTCATTAAGTTAGTCCTGCTGGATTTTATAATCTTTTTTGCTATGTTGTTCAGCTAATCACACAGTCATTAAGCAAATCTTAATATATTTAATATATTAATATTAACACACACACATGCACACAAAAACACACAAACACATATATAAGAATAATAAGAATAGAATAGAGCTGGAAGGGACCTTGGAGTTCTTCTAGTCCAGCCTCCTGCTCAAGCAGGAGATCCTATACCATCTCAGACAAGTGACTGTCCAGTCTCTTCTTAAAAACCTCCAGGGATGGAGCGCCCACAACTTCTGGAGGCAAGCTGTTCCACTGGTTAATTGTCCTCACTGTCAGGAAGTTTCTGCTTAATTCCAGGTTGCTTCTCTCTTTGATCAGTTTCCAACCATTGTTTCTCCAGTTTTCTGGTGTTTTAGAAATAACGTGACTCCCTCTTCTTTGTGGCAGCCCCTCAAATACTGGAACACTGCTATCATGTCTCCCCTATTTCTTCTTTTCTTTAGACTAGTCAGACCCAAGTCCTGCAGCTGTTCTTCGTATGTTTTAGTCTCCAGGCCTTTGATCATCTTAGTTGCTCTTCTCTGATTTTTTTCCAAACTCTCAACATCTTTTTTGTGATATGGTGACCAAAATCGGCTGCAGTATTGCAGGTGTGGTCTTACTAGGGTTTTATAAAGTGGTACTAATACCTCGTGTGATCTTGTTTCTATGCCTGTGTTTATACAACACAGGATTGTATTAGCTTTTTTGGCTGCTGCTGCACACTGCTGGCTCGTTGTCAAGTGATCGTCCACTAGGACTCCAAGGTCCCTCTCACAGTTGCTGTTTTTGAGCCAGGTCTCGCCTAATCTGCACCTTTGATTTTTCCTGCCTAAATGTAAAACTTTGCTTTTCTCCACACTGAAACTCATTTTGTTGGATAGGGCGCATTGTTCAAGTTTGTTAATATCTTTTTGGATCTTGAGTTTGTCTTCTGGGGTGTTGGATAATCTTGCCAGTTTAGAATCATCTGCAAATTTGATGAGTTCCCCTTCAATTCCCTCATCTAAGTCATTTTATATTATAAATATATTATATTAAGTTTAATAAATTAATCTTAATATACAGTACTTAAGATACTGCATTCAATTTTGGTCAGTATAATATAAAAATATAAAAAAGATGTTGAGAATTCTAGAAAGAGCAACAAAGATGATTAAGGGCTGGAGGCTAAAATATACAAGGAACAATTGCAGGAATTGGGTATGTCTAGTCCAGTGAAAAGTAGGACTAGGAGTGACGTGAAAGCACTGTTCCAATATCTGAGCGGCTGCCACAGACAAGAGGGGGTCCACCTGCTCTCCAAAGCACCAGAGGGCAGGACAAGGAAGCAACGGAGGGAAACTGATGGAGGAGAGATGCAGCCTTAGAACTAAGGAGAAATTCCCTGACAGTGAGAACAATCAACCAGTGGAACGGCTTTGCCACCGGAAATCGTGGGCGCTCCATCACTGGAGACTTTTAAGAAAAGACTGTCCAGGATGGCGTAGGATCTCCTGCTTGAGCAGGGGGTTGCACTAGAAGACCTCCAATGCCCATTCCAACTCTGTTGTTCTGTTATCTGGATTCCCCCCCCCCGACTTTGCTTTGGAACCCCCTCAGGACACTGCAGCGGTCATAAGAGCAAAGACCGGTTGTAAAACACTTTTTTTTTCCAGCACCATAACTTCAAATAGTGTTTAAACAAATGGTTGTATGTTGAGGGCTACTTGTATGTATATTTATGACAAAAAGAAATTCTGTTAACTCCAAGTTATGGCTTCATTTTTCCTTTCCTCCATTGTATTCCATTTATGTGTGGAGTAAATACATGGTTGTGTTGTTGCTGGAATTTTGACCTTGAAAGAAGGGAGGGTGCTAATAGCCAGCAGGAGATTCTCTGGACCAGATGGAGCCCGTTTGAAGTATTTTGGGTGTTCTCTGAGAAGAACGAAAGTTTAAAACAATTTGGCCATGGAGTGACATTCACTTCTTCCCATCATGCTGGAACTTAGTTTGCGTAAATTGTGAATCACAGGATGGAGCATTGTTTTAATGAGTGAATAAATAGCAAGAGTGTTAGATGTTTAAAATGTTTTACATTCTCTTGTGCCTTGGGTATAAAGGCCAAATGAACTTGGTGTCCGTAGATTTCACTTCTAACTTTTTATATGTCCTCTTAAATTTGTGTAGGACTCAGCTTGCTTTTTACCGCTTTTAATCACAAAGAACCTATGGCATCCTGTTTAGGTCTAGATGCACTAGTTGTGCATGAACTGAAGGCTAAAACATATGAAGAACGGTTGCAGGAATTGGGTATGACTAATCTAGTGAAAAGGAGGATCAGGGGTGACATCATAGCAAGGTTCCACTATCTGAGGGGCTGCCACAAAGAAGAGGGGGGGGTCAACCTATTCTCCAGAGGACCCGAAGGTAGAAAAAGAAGCAATGGATGGAAACTAAACAAGGAGAGAAGCATCCCAGAACTAAGAAGTAATTTCCTGACAGTGACAACAATTAACCAATGGAATGGCCTACCTTCAGAAGTTGTGGGTGCCCCCAAACTGGAAGTTTTTAAGAAGAGATTGGACAGCCATCTGTCTGAAATGATATAGGGTTTCCTGCTTGAGCAGGGGGTTGGACTAGAAGATCTCAAAGGTCCCTTCCAACTTTGTTATTCTGCTACTGTATTTGGCCAAATGGTCTGCATTCGACTGATATAGTGGAAACATCAGTTCCCAATTATTTTGGGGAAGATCTTGATCTCCATAAAAGATGCCTCTGTGTGTGTGGGAGACAGAGTGAGCCACAAGTAGAAACATGCTCTCCCGAGATCTTCCAGCCTGTTCCTGGTTACACACGTGATCTACGATTCTGCTCTGTTTGTCCCAATAGTCAAGCTAGAGTATGATACGGGGAGGATCAGGCTTGTTAATGAAAATGCAATTTACAAAAGAGGCGCGAACAGTTTCTGGGTCTCTCTTCCTTTGCAGGATCCAATCTAGGTCGGTCGCCCGGATCAGAGCAACAGCAACAGCCTTAGGCTCCTGTACCACTTCACAGTGCTTTACAGCCCTCTCTAAGCGGTTTACAGAGTCAGCCTATCTGTTGCCACCAATTTTCAGTGCTGAAAATAATAATGTTTTTAGAAATTTTACTACTGTCCTGGAAAAAAACGGGTGTTCTGGGAGGAGAGTGCAAATCCTCCGTTTCTCTGCCTTGTGCCAGAGAGAGTGGCTGTTGCACGGAAGGGCCTCGCTCAGATCTTTACCCTCAAGATGTTCTCTCTCTTTGGAGCTGGGCTTTTTATCTCTTGCTGGGTGCTGAGTCATAATTAAGGAAGCTGGAGCTATAAAACTCACCCACTTCTCTTTTCCGGTGTCCTTTTCACCTTTATTTTCGCTCCCCCCTCAAAATGCCTGATTTCCAGAGGCAAAACTTCTCCATCTTTTCCTTCTGGAAACTCCAGATTGCTGCTTGGCTGATGGGGAGGGAGTTTTTTGGGTCATCAGGTGCATCTGCAGAAAGCGTATGATGAGGCATGTGGTCACTGGGCAGGAAATTATTCATCCCACACTCCCTTATTAGTGAAAACTGGAGGCTGGAGAAATGCAAACGGAACTGGCTTAGTGCTCTAATAAAGTGCTTTTATGGAGGAAATGGAGAAGACTGTATTTTGCTGTCTTACTGGGGAGTTTAGTCTTGCTTTCCTCCTCCCTTACTGCTTTTCCATATTTTTGAAAACAAAAGAGGCAAGTAGAAAGTCTCTAGGGAGAAAAATTGGGGGGAAAGTTGTGGACCTTGCCCTAATTTTAAGGCTGCCTTGAAATACTAGTGAAACTCTGCTCACCCATGCTTCTGTTTGGTGTTTTATTAAAGTTTATTATAAGATAAAAATAAAAAAGACACAAGTTGGAAAGCTGAGAGAAAGAAGAAGGAAGGATGCAAAGAGAAGAAAACAAAAGAGAGAGAAAGAAGAGAAAGAAACATCCACCTTTTTTCGGTGAAGTAAAATACAAAGAAAGAATCACAACCTCAACTTTTTGATTCGCATTTCTACTATTTCAAGCCATTTCTATAACAACATAGTCATTCTAATCGTCAAAACCTAAAATCAAAGTTTCATTTTTTCAATTTCAAACAAAAAGTTCAGAAGTGGTTTCCAAATGGAAACAAAACTAGATGGGTTCTTCTCTTTTAATTAAAATGGTTTTGCCATCTCTGCCAACCCCATCACTTTTGCCATCCATTCTTTCATTGTAGGACCTCGGCCCCTGTTTGGTGTTGCAGTACATGAGTAACAGAATAACAGAGTCAGAAGGGACTTTGGAGATCTTCTAGTCCAACCCCCTGCAGAAGCAGGATATCTCTTGGATCAAGAAGGTGGCATCCAGTTGCTAAGGAAGCTATTTCATAAAATAGCCCGAGACCAAGGCTTATATTAGGGACACTGCCTGGTTGGCTTGGACTTCTGTCTCTGGAAACTGGTAGACCCTTGTTACTTCCCAGTTTGCCCCCAAGGAACCCTCTCCCTCTGTCTGTCATCTGTCTCTCTCTGTCTCTCTCCCCCTCTCTCTTCCCCCCCCCAACTACCTACTGTACCTACCTACCATTCAGCCCATGCCTCTTGAAGAACAGTCCACTATAACCACACGAGCTCCATCTTGCATGGCAGGGAGGCCTTGTTTTTCCAGATCTCTCCTTCCCTAGACACAACACAAGAAGAGGAGATGTTGGGATATTTGTGTGGTTTGCTTTTAGTTTCTGGGAGGAACATCCCCTTTTGCCACAGGAAGCAGCATTGCTAACACTGGACCACCATGGTCTCCTGTATCCTTTTCTGAGCAGGGAAACAGGAGTTGCCAGTCAACCACCGGCAGGGAAGCTATGCCAGTTGGCATCCCTTCCACCCAAATGCAGAGTCGGTGAGCCAGAGAGACTCCGTATGTGGCAGTAAGGAAATGGTGAAGTAGGGGGAGGGGCTGTTGGGTTATGTTGTTGTTGGTATTGGCTTCCAGGTCCATGGTGGGCGTTTTCAGGCCATGCGTGCACTTGGCATTGGCAATTCTGATGCCAACCAAGAAGGTCCTTCCTGCTCAGCCCTGTTTGGGCATCTTGTCCTCCACAGAAGTGTCCAGGCTAGCAACTTTTCAGACTTTTGTGTACAACACGCTGCATTGGAGTTGTGTCACAAAATATATGAATGAGTACAAGTGCATGAAGTTAGGGAGATTTGTTAACACAAATCTGGTGGAAAAAACACAGCTGTTAATAGTGTAAACATGATGGTGATAAAAGTCCAAAAATACATGTTTTGGTAATTTATGAAGAAGTTTGGCTTTTTTAGGTCAGCTTAGAGATTCATCCTGTGCAGGTATAAAGAAATCAAAACTGCAGTGTCAACAAGGGGATTCGAGACATATTCTTTGCTGATTTTTTAAAATTGTCTTTATATTATAAAAAGCCCAGATTTAATAACTTATTAAAGGTCTAAGGTAGTTGTATATTAATACTGTATGATTTTTTTTTGTTAAGCTTTATTTTACTTTTATCACTATTATATGTCGTTTTGGTCTGTTTGCATTTTCCGGTTGAATTGTTTTCATCTTGCTTGATAAATTTACAAATCAAAAAGTATAAAAAGGCCCCGTAGCTTTGGGGTGGGGTGGAAACCCCCACCCTCCAATAAACCTCAGGTAACTTTGCTATAGGCTTGGTATCGATCCTAAGACCGTACTGTTTCTTCTTATGGTTTACCACAATTTTTAATGGCAAACGAAGACCTTCCAGCCAAGCCTTGTCTCCATCAGTGTTTTTTCTCTCCAAATTCAGGTCGCTGGATGGCCGGCTGCAGGTCTCCCATCGAAAGGGTCTCCCACACGTCATCTATTGCCGGCTGTGGCGGTGGCCAGACCTTCATAGCCACCATGAGCTGCGCGCCATGGAAATGTGTGAATACGCATTCAACATGAAGAAGGATGAAGTCTGTGTGAATCCATATCACTACCAAAGAGTGGAAACACCAGGTAGGGCCAACCCAGGAGCTCCTAGGGAAGAGATGAGCACATAGGGGTCTCATTGTCAGAAACCTGGAAGCCTTAAAGTTGGCTGCATTTGTGACTGGCTGCTTTTGTCCTCAGTATTACCTCCAGTTTTGGTCCCACGGCATGCGGAAATTCCAGCCGAATTCCCTCCACTTGACGATTACAGCCATTCCATTCCTGAGAACACAAATTTCCCAGCTGGCATCGAACCTCAGAGCAACTACATTCCAGGTATGACATCCCTAGGAAGAAGAGAGGATGGGAAGCGGCTTCCTTTCCAGTCCCAGGAACCCTACCTCCACTTTGGCACCGAGGGATTCAGGTCTCATCACAGGCAGCAGGCAGAGAAGAAAAACGGCCTGTCTTTCTGTCTCTCTCTCTCTCCCTCTCTTCCCCCCCCCCTTGCTATGTTACCCTGCCGATTAAGGGTGTGAGAGGAGGGTCCTTTTGAAAAATATTGAGAGAGAGAGAGAGATCTTCCTCCCTTTGGATGGACTTCCTGCTCCAGGGCCGCTGTCTGGTTATCAACACCCCCAATTCAATTTCTTTCCAGCCCTGACCCTAAAGCCCTACTCCTTCCCTTTTTTAAAAGTTCTGCAAAGACCAAACCTTGACCAGAGTTGTTTACTCTTTTGTGTTCATCTTCTGGGTCTCCCTAGCTGTTCCATTTTGCAGGCAAGGACGAGTCTCCCCTCGGAGGAGGAGGCCTTCTCCTGCTTGGTCCCAGGCTGCAGATCCCTCCCGGAGCTCTCCTGACTTTTTCTCTCTTCTCCTCTTAGAAAAGCAGCCAAGAGGCATCTCCCTTGCCAGGCTTTTAATGATTTGTTAACGTTTTTATTAGTTTTGAGTCGTGCTTTCAGCTTGGCATTTGGATTTTGATTGGCCTATCTTGGGACCTCAACTGAATAGAAGAACAGACTGGAAGTCTGTCAAACAGTTCACTGCTGTTGAGAAGGGTGCATTTTTATAAAGCTCTGTGTCAACGCTGTGACAAACCGAACTGAAGCCATTTTCATTTTGTCTTCATTGCCACATTTTAGTTTAGAGATTTTAGATGGAGGAGGGGTGGATGTGTAATACTCAGTTAGCCAAAACAATTCATATGTGTGAGAACCAAAGTCAGTGCTAATAACATTTTGGCGACTGGAGAGTGGGGAAGAGAGCCTGGGTTTTGCAACAATTGGTGAATGTGATTTATGACAGCAATTTGGGGTAGGAATTGCAATTGAAACTTTGTAACCAGGGGGAGAGGATTTTTAGTCTTGGGTTCACCTATGTACGTGCCGATATTTTGTTTCCTAAATAAAATATTTCTTTAAGGAAGAAATGTTTGCCTTGAAGTTCTTTTAAACGGTTTCATCTATCGGAACCATGACACTCTATTTTAATTTTCTTCCCCCCTCTTCAGAGACACCCCCTCCCGGGTATCTGAGCGAGGATGGAGAAACCAGTGACCATCAAATGAATCACAGTTTAGATGCAGGTAAATCACAACTGGAATGATTTTGTGGGTTAAAGGAATTACTATCTGCTCTTGCAACTCCTCTCTTGCCAGATCTTGAAAACTCATCCCATCCTGAGAGGATCCCTTTCTCCTCCCTCTTCCTGGTCTCTGTGATCTTGCCTCCTCCCACCACCTCCCCCCCCCCCTCGGTCTGGATCATTCTCTCCTTCTCTGCCCAGGAATCATTTTTTCCTGCTGCTGCTGCTGCTGCTGCGGCTGACAAGGAAAGCGATAGTCCCCGGTTCAATGCCAGCCAAGTGAGGAGGAGACGTACATGGAACAGGGCTTGACCAGCTTCCTCACTTAGGCAGCAGACAACTCTTGGATGGCCCTTTCTCAAGAAGAATATTAGCCTGAGAGAGCCGCAGCTGACAGCTGGGGAGAATGGCATGGTGCTGTTGATATAAGCCACGAAACATGACAAATCTACCTAAAATAACTTTTATAATCAGAAATGACTGAATGAGAGTATAAAACCCAATTCTGCTTGTCTCCCAGTTTAGTTCCATCTTTGCCATCTGCAGTTCTCCAGATAAAAAGTGGAGAAGGCCATAAATAGAGTGAGGCAGATATTTCTTGAATTTGTTTGGCAAATGGCAAAATGAACCTCATTAAAGTTGTTTTCTTCCTGTCGCAAGGCTAAATTAGAGGAGGTTAAATTAGAGGAGGTGCTGCAGTCTAGAGCAATCTGGACACACCAAAGGAAGCAACAGCATTTCAGATCACTTTTTTGAATTCTAGAACTGAAACAGAGAATTTCCTTGAAGTTAGTAAGACCCGCACATCAAACAAAGCCAATTTGTACATCGTTCCAAAACGCTTTGGCTTAGCATGTGATGACAATTCCTGTGGTTTATTCAACAGATCACAATTATGCAAACTTTGGATTAGTGCATTGCGTGATCCAAATTACATTTTGTCTCACAATTACTAATTGAATTTCCTTTTGCCCCTTCAGGTTCTCCAGATTTATCTCCAAATCCAATGTCTCCTGCACACAGCAATCTGGGTAAGCGTCCCACGATGTGGAGCCTTTGATTTTTGCCTAGGAGGTGAAGGCCGAGAGAAAGAGGGCGTGGAGGATGGCTTTAATTAGGAACTATTGTGAAGAAAATACTCAAAATTTAGCATTCTGATTCCCCTTTCACTCCCAGTTAATAGATTTGTCAGGTTGTATTTTGTCTTGAAGTTCTGCCACCTGTTTCTCTCTGGGGCAAGATGAGTGTACGCACATATCCTAAGGAAGCAATACTCTCTGAGAGCATTTCCTGCTCTCTCCAAAACTACTTTGGTTCCTGATTGAGAAAACAGATGTGCGGCCACTAGCCAGCTCTTGAATCTTGCATGAATATGATTTACGGTAAGTAACAAATGTCTTGTGGCGTTTAGCTCATTCTTGTCAACATCAAGAGGCTCACCGACACACGTAACTTTTCGCTCAACTCGGCTTGGCTTGGAGGTGCTGCCCACTCGACCTCTCTCGGACTGCAGTCCAAGTGCCTCCTCCACCATTTGGTTGCATTTATTGACAAATCTGGAAGTTGTTGTCATTTTCAATGTTTCAATCCTATGTTGGGTCACTCAGTGAAATTTTAGGAGTGGTGGATTCAAAACAGATGCATTGACATTCTTCATGCAATGCAGAGTTAAACTAAGGAATTCGTTACCAATATCTCAGGGGCTGCCAGAAAGAAGAGGGAGTCAAGCTATTCTCCAAAGCACCTGAAGGCAGGGCAAGAAACTGATCAACGAGAGAAGCAACCTGGAATTAAGAAACTTCCTGACAGTTAGAACAATTAACCAGTGGAACAACCTGTCTCCAGGAGCGGGGAATGCCCCAATACTGGAAGTTTTTAAGAGGAGACTGGACAGCCATTTGTCATAAATGATATAAGGTTTCCTGCTTGAGCAGGGGGTTGGACTAGATGACCAGAAGGTTTTAAGATGATGATGAGGCTAAAACATATAACAAACGGTTGCTGGAATTGGGTATGTCTAGTTTAACGAAGAGAAGGATGAGGGGGAACATGATAGCAGTGTTCCAATAACTCAGGGGCTGCCACAAAGAAGAGGAAGTCAAACTATTCTCTCCAAAGCACCTGAAGGCAGGACAAGAAACAATGGATGGAAACTCATCAAGGAGAGAAGCAACCTAGAACTAAGAAATAAAGCAGTGGAATGGCTGGCCTTCAGAAGTTGACCACGCTCCATCACTGGAAGAGACTGGACAGCCATTTGTCTGAAATGCTATAGGGCTTTCTGCCTGAGCAAGGGATCAGACTAGAAGACCTCCAAGGATCCTTCTGACTCTGCTATTCTGTTATTCTGACTACCTCTACACATTTTACTTATAAACCGAGGACTACCTGTATGCATTTTTAAGCGGCTGGCAAAACTGTACATGTGAGAAGAAGCAAACTTTTATCCTCTCCACCTTTTTCTTGCAGATCTCCAGCCAGTCACCTATTGTGAACCAGCCTTCTGGTGCTCCATTTCCTATTATGAGCTCAACCAGCGAGTGGGAGAGACATTCCACGCTTCTCAGCCCTCAATGACCGTGGATGGTTTCACGGACCCCTCAAATTCGGAGCGCTTCTGCCTCGGCCTGCTTTCCAATGTCAACCGCAACGCAGCAGTGGAGCTCACCCGGCGGCACATCGGTAGTCTCCGTTGCCGTGTCTTTGGCAGAGGGGGCTGGAAAGGGACTCAGGCCCTGCGTAAACACTGAACCTGGCCAGGAGAGTTTAGCCTTTAGGACACGCACAGCTTCTTTGCTTGCCTGAAGTCAGGGGTGGGGAACTATGGCCCTTTTAGGGCCTGTGGACTTCATGAGCCATGCTGGGAGTTGAAGTCCAAGGTCATAGAGGGCCATAGTTCCCCACCCCTGACTCAGTGATGCTGCGTATTTAATTACACAAGGCCGTCTGGTTTTATTATCTTTCTTGTTTATATAATAAACTTAATGTTTGGAAGGCATCAACTTTACTGTGATCTTCACACAGGCACACTCTTTAACTCTGTTTATTACAGCTGGCTCTCTCACCAACAAAAATGGAAAGCTGGACTCTCTTCCACAGGATGAGAGCAACAACTTTACAAACTCATCTATCAAATCTATCCAATTTTGAAAAAGTTGTGTCTTTTTGAGTTATGTTAACAAATCATAAGTTTTTTTCCCCCAGCAGGCAGCGATTTCTTGGAGTCAATGAACAGAGGGAATTAAATAGAGCTAGTTGCCATGCTTTGGAGAATCCAAAAAACCCCAAACAAACTTTGTTCCAGCTGTAGCGATTTCCTCAGTTTTGGACCTTTTAAATAATGGAATTTCCATCAGTGCCTCTTCCTGGAGACTATAGAAAAGAGGGCTGACTTATTAGAAAACAATTTATGGCCTAAGACGTGTGGTAGTGGCTACAGCAGAGGGAAGGCAGATTCCAAATGTTTCAAGACTACATTTCCCATCAGCCTTTAGCCACATTGGTGAGAACTGAAGCCCCAAATTCCTGAGAAGCATCAAACTGCTCATCCCTGGGATACATAATGGGTCAAATTCTGTCCAGATTTCAATTTCTCCTCCTGTGAAACTTACTTGGCAACCAAGGACGGGTAATTCAGCCCAGCCTTCTCACTGCAGGCCCATCAAGATATTCCAAAGGTGCTTTTCCAAAAGACAACTGGATGTTCTTGGTTTTTCCTTGAAAATGTTTCACCTCTCATCCAAGAAACTTCTTCTGGATGTTTTCAAGGAAAAACCAAGAAGGTCCAGCTGCCTTTTGGAAAAAACACCTTTGGGACAACCATGACCTGGACGACTGAGAATCTCCATAGACATTTAGCCATCAAAATATGTTACAGAGCACCACATAAGTTGCTTTTTGGAAGAAGGAGGCAAAGATTTTCCCTGCCTCTTGCGGCCAGGGAGGGAGGGAGGGGAGACCCAAAGGAGTCCTGGGCTTTCAAAGAGAGATTGAATTTTGTCTTCTTTGCTGTCCTGATGCTGAACCCATCTTCTAGGGAGAGGAGTGAGGCTGTATTACATTGGAGGGGAAGTTTTTGCCGAGTGCCTTAGTGACAGTGCCATATTTGTCCAGTCCCCCAACTGCAACCAGCGCTATGGCTGGCACCCAGCTACCGTGTGCAAGATACCACCAGGTAATTTATTTTGACTCTGTTTCCCTTTGTGTTTTATGTCTTTCTCTGCCACTTCTGTCCAGTGAGTTGGCCCAGAGGACTCTGTGGCAGTGAATCTCTGCAGTTGAGAACCCCAGCAGGATTTCCATGGGAGATTCTCCCTCTCTCTCTCTCCCTCCCCCAAATTTGCTGCCTCTTCTAGGAAGAGTGAAACACAAATAATGAGATTTGAGGCAGTGTTGTTGTTCTTAAAAGTCCGTACTGGCATGTTGAATGCAAGATTCAAGATTCAGCTTTTCAAGAACTTGGATTTTCTGGAAGACCTTATCCAATTTTGCAAAACAATTTGCATTCATCTCCTTTTTGGATCAGTCTAAACTAGTTGATAGCTCTGTTGGTAGGTGTGATGGAGAATTAGAAGGTTTTTTGCATGCACTGGAGTTGCAAGGAGAATTATGTCCCAAGAATCTCTGAATAAGGGGCAGACCTAAGATTAGGTCAGAGTTGGGCACCTCTGGTAACTTTACAACTTTAGAATAGGGATAGGGATAGGGATAGAATAGAAAATAGAATAGAAAATAGAATAGAACAGAACAGAACAGAATAGAATAGAGCTGGGAGGGACCTTGGAGGTCTTCGAGTCCAGCCCCCTGCTCAAGCAGGAGAACCTATATCATCTCAGACAGGTGATTGTCTCTAGTCTCTTCTTAAAAACCTCCAGTGATGGAGCGCCCACGATTTCTGGAGGCAAGCTGTTCCACTGGTTGATTGTCCTCACTGTCAGGAAGTTTCTGCTTAATTCCAGGTTGCTTCTCTCTTTGGTCAGTTTCCAACCGTTGTTTCTCGTCCTTCCCTCTGGTGCTTTGGTGAACAACCTGGCCCCCTCTGCCTTGTGGCAGCCCCTCAGATACTGGAACACCGCTATCGTGTCTCCCCTATTTCTCCTTTTCCTTAGACTAGCCAGACCCAAATCCCGTAGCCGTTCTTCGTATGTTTTAGTCTCCAGACCCCTGATCATCTTAGTTGCTCTTCTTTAAACTTGTGGACTTCAATTCAGAGAAGATAGGAATTCTGGGAATTGAAGTCTTCAGCTCATAAATTTGCCATAGTTGTCCACCCTGGATTAGACCGTATCCAATTGGTATCCTTCAGATGTATTGGCACTGCAGTCAACACATGTACACACACACTCACATCTACATAACACACTGCTTCTCTTTTTCCTTGCAATAAATCTCTGTATTCTGACATAGCTCAAAATGTTCCTTAGAATATTTGGCTAGCTGGACTCATGCAGAGAACTCTAAAAAGGCCAAATGCTACTATTGGCTTCATGACACACATCCAAATCTGAATGACTTCCACAAAGGAAGCCCAGTTTGAACCGGCCATCTCTTTCCACTTTAAGAAGATAGTTTCAGCCACTAAGTAATTGAGATTTCTTGATTAAATCCCCAAGGTCAGAAGTTGTCTGTGCTGATGAATTAGATAAGTAGCCATTTCTATTCCAGATGACGTAAACACTTTAGATGATGAGCATTAAAGTAGGAAAGCAAAGCAGGTAGTCCTCAGGTTATGACCATTCATTCAGCGACTATTTTAAATTAAGAAGAGATTTCTCTCTGCTTCCGTTTAATGACCCACATGACAACTGGGACTGCCTGGATTGCTGTTGCCAAGCACTGTGGTCACCTGGCATTGTAACTCAAGGTCTACCTGTATTCAACCATTTTACAGATCCCAACAGTAATAAATAGAACAGTTTTAGTTCAGTAGAAACCTTTTTTCTTCCTCAGTTGTGTTGTACTCGACTTTTCACTAGTTTTTATTTTTTATTTATTTTATTTGTGAAAAGCTTGATGAGTTATCAATTTAGAAAAAAGAAACAGCTTGCCTTGAATATTTTAACACACTTGGTCTTATGACTGAAAATGTGCTTGAAAGCTTGTTGTCTGTTGGGATTTAAAAAGCTAGGAAAGAAATGCTGATTTGGGGAAAGTCTTGTGCTCCAGACCTCATGAACTGTGATCACAAAGATTTTTTTGTGGTGTTTAATTTCAGAAAGGACTGCCTGTGTGTTTGTGAATGCGTGTGTGTTAACCCAGGAATGTTGTGTTTGTTGCTCTTCCATGCCAGTGTAACTCTGGCCTTGATTGCAGATCAGCAGGTCCTGCCTGTTACTTTTCAGAATCAACTCTGGAAAGTGGCAGGCAAGACCTGCTGATCTGCAATCAAGGCCCAAAAAGTCAACGCAGGCCTAGGCTGCATCAACAGAGGGATAGAATCAAGATCACGTGAAGTGTTAATACCACTTAACAACGCGTTGGTGAGGCCACACTTGGAATCCTGCATCCAGTTTTGGTCACCACGATGTAAAAAAGACGTTCAGACTCTAGAAAAAGTACAGAGAAGAGCAACAAAGATGATCAGAGGATTGGAGGCTAAAACATATAAAGAACGGCTGCTGGAATTGGGTATGTCTAATTTAATGAAGAGAAGGACCAGGGGTGATATGACAGCAGTCTTCCTATATCTGAGGGGCTGCCACAAAGAAGAGGGGGTCAAGCTATTCTCCAAAGCACCTGAGGGCAGGGCAAGAAGCAACAGATGGAAACTAACCAAGGAGAGAAGCAACCTAGAAGGAAGGAGAAATGTCATAATGGTGAGAGCAATCAACCAATGGAAGAGATTGCCTTCTGAAGTTGCGGGTGCTCCATCACTGGGGGCTTTTAAGAAGAGATTGGACAACCATCTGTCAAGAGTGGTATAGTGTCTCCTGCTTGAGCAGGGGGTGGAAGTCCTCCAAGGTCCCTTCCAACTCTGTTATTCTGTAGTCTGTAAGGCCAGAATTACACTGGCCTTGAAGACTGGCCTTGACAGATGGAGGAAAGGCTTCCATTTTCGGGCCTCCCTGCACTATCTCTGTTTTGAGCTATCTCTGTTTTGAGCCCTGATTATTTTTTACAGGCCTTTTAGCAGGCAGCTGGCCTTATGTGCAAAAAACTGGTATGGAAGGGAGATTGAATGGAGGCCATGGTTGGGGGGGCCAAAGGAAGAAGCTAGATTGGAAGAAGACATTTTCTACTGACTGCTTCGCTGTTGGGGCTCAGTGGGGGATTTTTACCATCCCTTGCTTATTAATTTCAGCCCAGTCCAGGAAGAAGGGGTCCCCAAAGGGGAGGATGGTCCCCAAAGAAAGATCTATTTTAATTTACGGGATTACTTGTACAGGGAGACCTCAACTTACAACTTACAACGGTCTGCAATGTTGATCTTGGTGAACCTTCTACACTCCTGCAGCAAAAACTGCACAGATGCATCAGAAAATGCAACACCAATTTTTAAAAAGGATGTAGTGAGATCACAAAATTATAGGTTGGTCAGCTTAATAGCTCTTCCATGGAAATTGGTTACAGAGAGCAATCAAATTAAGAGAAAAGAACTAGGCACAGTGAGGAATGCCCTAACCTTTGTCAAAAGTCAGCCAGCATAGATTCCATAAAAGTAAATCCTACCTCATCAACCTCCCACTTCATTTTTTTTTAAAATAATCTTTATTCCAGCAATTTCTAAGGTGAAACTCACCAGATGTGATGGATTTTTGCTTTCCATTTATATTTACATAAGCACAAAACAGATTTGATTTATTTTTACAAAATAAAAGATTTAAAAGTTTATGTGATCTTCTGATAACCTCTGACCTTGGTGAACAGCTAAAATTCATAATGATTAATATTTCTGTTTGATGTCCAAGGTGGCCTCTTAACAGTTTTATTAACCCAGCAACTTACCAAATTAATATATTATGACATCATAGCTCTCTGGTATTTATCTGTGCAGTATCCTTTCCTGCTGCTAGAGCAAATGCTAACAGGTGTCCTGGAGCTGCACAAATCTCACATTGTAAACGAGAAGCTCTTGGTTGGTTATTTAATAGGAAAATGACTGTTGAAAGAAGGTTGCCTGCTTTTTAGCCGGAGAAAATAAGAGGCCTTCCTCTTTCTTTTTTCAGTCCTAGAGTTTTGTGGGTCTGTTTCACCAACCTTGGAGGCCTCCGGGAGTGTTGTGTCTTGTCTGTGGTGAGCTGCTGAAGGACACAAGGGCACACAAGGCGATGCCGTTGGGGAAACCCTGCTAATGTTGGTCCTCTTGTTGTGTCCGTTCTCTGTCCTCCACAGGGTGTAACTTGAAGATATTTAACAACCAGGAATTTGCCGCCCTCCTGGCTCAGTCGGTCAACCAGGGCTTCGAGGCCGTCTACCAGCTGACACGCATGTGCACCATCCGGATGAGCTTCGTCAAGGGCTGGGGGGCCGAGTACAGGTCAGCATTTCACCCTGGAAAGGGGAGGGAAAGGGGGGAGCAGCTGTGGGAGGCCCGGAGGTACGGGCAGTCCTCGAGTTACGACGGTTCGTTAGGCGACTGCTCAAAGTTACAGCAGCACTGAAAAAAGTGACTTTGGGCCATTTTTGCAGCCTCCCAGGGTCACCGGATCAAAATTCAGAGGCTCGGCCATTCATTCACATTTACGACGGTTCCGTGTCCCCCGGGTCACGCAATCCGCTTTTGCAACCTTCTGACCAGCAAAGTCAATGGGGAAGCCAGATTCACTTAACCACGTTACTAACTTAACAAATGCAGTGATTCACTTAACAAGTGTGGCAGGAAGGGTCGTAAAACGGAGCAAAACTCACTTAACAAATATTTCACTTAGCAACAGGTGGGCTCACTTGTGGTCATAAGTTGAGGACTACCTGTACGTGGGGGAGGGGGAGGCTTCCTGAGCCCCCAGCTCCTCTTGGGCGAAGAGGCAGAGGAGAGGCCTGCAGTCCCCAGATGGCCGTTTAGGGACCGGACGGGCAGGAAGGAATTCTGCAGGGTTGGGAGGAGACCCCAGGTGGGAAAGTGGGGGATGGAGGAATGGCTGGGCTGCTACCAAGGGGGGGAGGCACAGAACCAAGACTGGGCCGTCTGCAAAGACTCAGAAAGAAAGCGCCTCTGCGGGGGGGGGGGGAATCCCGGCCCTGCTTTCATGAGCTCCTGGGAAAGGGCAGCAGCTGCGGCTTTCCACGGGGGCCGGGGAAGGAGTGGGCGCCCAGACCTCTCACGTTACCTCTCCCAGCTCCTCCAGATGTCTGGAGTCCATCTTGTTTTGCAGTTGGCTTGCTCCCTGCTCAGGCTGCTTTGGGCCTTGGCCGACGGCCAGGGTGTCTAATGAGCTCCAGATGTGCATGCTGCTGCTGCTGCCGCTGCTGCCACTGCCGCCACCGCCTTGGGTGGGGCTGGCCGGCCTCGGTCCTTGAGAAGAGACAGCCGGCGGGAGTACGTTCTGTGCTTGTGCATTGCAACTGGCTCCTGGCTGCATGTTACGTAGGGGTTAGCAGGGCCTTGTATCCCTTGGTCTCCAGCCCAGCCAGAGCTGCTTCTCCCCCCTCCCCTTTCTGCTACATGAGTCTTTGAAGGGGTCAGTCTGGGGCAGAGCGGCCTCTGCTTTCGGATTAGAGTAGCTTTTGCTCTCCTCTGGTTAAGGATGCTGGGTGGGGACAGCAGAAGGGCAGGCTCAGTGTTTGGGAGCGCCCCATTTCCCTTCTGAGGGGCTTCGGGCTCCGGGTCTCACAGAGTCTCACAGCAGGATGCTTGGGTCCTCTTGCCCAGCGGGGGGGGGACATACCTGGCTAAGCACGGCCGGCCGGCCTCCCTCCCTCTCACCAGGGGCTCCTCCCAGGCAGTTGCAAAGCCCAGGGCTGGCTGGGCCAGGCTGGGCGCCCTCTGGCACTGGTGTCCGAGTCGCCTACCAGCGGCCTGATTTTTCAGGAAGCAGAACAGGAAGGCGATGGGCCTCCTCCTCTATTGTTGCTGGTATTCAAGGAATGCTGCGGGCGATTCCTGAGGGTTGTCAGTGGTCATCAGGACAGTGGCCTGGACCATTTGCACGGCTTCCATCACAGCATCCGAGAACAGCCAATGTACGGGGTGTCCAGAAGACCTGGCTTTTATCTATCGCAAATCTCGCATCTTTTAATTCCCACAAAGCACTCCCATGTTTAGTGCAGTGGGAGATGGGGAGAGAAGGGTCCCCCGTCTGATCTTTTCCCACGCGTGACTCTCTCCCTCTTCCACTGAGCAGGATGCCCTGTTCTCCCTGATCAACAGAAGCAGAGCAAGTGGCAGGGGCTCTGTGATAGCCTGCTTTGGCTCAGTTGCCCCAGGAGCAAGCAGGGACTTCCCCAGTGGGCAGAAGACTGGATTAGATGATCGCCAAGGTCCCTGCCAACCCTGTAGAGATGTGCGGTCCTTGGAGCCGGCGGCAGAGGTGCTTGGAATCTGGCACAGACCTCCCTCCTCCTTCCCAGGAGCTGGGAAGGCCGGCAGGGCTAATTTTGAGATCAGGGAAGAAATGAGCCAGGTGTTGAGGGGGTCCTAGCAGAAAAGGCTCCAAATCCTGAGAATTCAGAGGTCAGAAGCATTTCCAAAGCATTTCCAAAGAGGAAAGCATCAGAGATGGACTCAAAAACCCATCTTGATTTTGTTCAGCATAAGCTGGGATCAAGGGAAACTAGGATGGGCTTTCACCGTTCTATCCTGTTGTCTAACCACAATAAGGAGCACCATGCTGGGCCTGCTTCTTGACCTGCCCGGCCTCAACCGGCTGAAATCGATCTGCTTCTGCTGATCAGGAGAAAGAGAACCGATCCTGGGTTTCTGCCCTGCTCCTCTCCTCCCCTTCATGTTCTCATGGAGATACAGTCGTCCTCTCTGTGTTTCCATTCCAGACGCCAGACGGTCACCAGCACTCCCTGCTGGATCGAGCTCCACCTGAACGGCCCCTTGCAGTGGCTGGACAAGGTCTTGACGCAGATGGGCTCCCCGAGCATCCGCTGCTCCAGCGTGTCTTAAAGGATGCGGAAGGTGGAATCGGGTCAAATCTTGCGTAGGGACAAAAGAGGTCAGCCTCCTGCCTGGCAATGTACAAAATACAGAATGGAAATGAGCATTTAGGGTAGCGGCTGTGTCCTTCTCTTCTGTTCAGTGAAAGGTTTTGTTTTGGCCTCCTGGACAGGAGCAAAGACTTCATCGTAAGTGTTCTTGTGTTCAGAGGATCCACTCCAAGCTTTGTGATGCCCAGGCGGGTCCCACGTGGGCCACTGGAGGAGAGCCTTGGCTCCATTGGCAGCTTGGATTTCTAATTTAGGACAGGCAGGCTGTGGCTGATGGGCTTTATAACACAGGGTGGCACTTGGCAGCAATTCTTGGGAGGCTAGAGAGCAAGGAAATGGTTCTGTCTCCTCCTAGCCCTTCCTCCTTCCTACCTCTTCATGCAAGAATTTCCACTTAGTACCAGGCATGGGGAGAGAAACCAAGACATCTTCTAACGTTTCTTTTTGAGCCTCCCCCTGGGCGACTGGATGTTTTTCTCTGCCAGCCCTTTGCCAACGTGGGGAGGAGGGGATTGTCCTCCTCATCTGCAGCCCCGATTGATAAGCTGCCATTAATTGAAGATGTCTGGCCCCAAAGGAGGAGCTGCCTCATCTCGTACATGGAAACGGTTGCTTGAACTGACACTGCGATGATCTCAGAGCTAAGACCTCCAATGTTAAAGGCAAGTGTCCCCAGCTCATCCCTCGTCCTTCGGGCCATATTTTAAGATTGCTTCTCCTTGGGACTTGCTTGGATCTTGCCACTTCCTCCGTGCTGTCCTGCTGGGCTCATGATCCTGTCTTCTCAAGAACCTCTGAAGGACTCTGCGCATCCAGAAGGAGAAACTTCCAAAACTGCCTGTCAAAGCATCAGCTGGAAGGGAAGAAGACAGAGACCCCAGAGCTGTTATGGAGCAAAGTCAGCCAGGAGAAACTTAACGCGCCTTCCTTATCAATAGAATCTCCTTGGTCATTTGACTCATCTGCCAAATCGGATCTTTTCCATCCATAAAATCGGAACAGCCTGACCACAGCACAGCTCCAAGATGATTTAATTGACAGTTATTACTATTTTGATTCTTGTAACTAAGCAAACATCTGTAAACATATTTGGAGCCATGCTTACTATTCTTCAAAGCAGTTGTGTGTGGGTGTGTGTATGTTTGCAAGGGTTCTACATTGGCCAGTAAATCTGGTTAATATGCTTCTTGATTGTGAGGGCGAAATCTGCCTGCGGTGTCTTTGTGATCAGATTCAGAAGTAAATGTTATTCATATCAGCCAATCCATCTGGAATTATGCAGAAATTTGGACCTGTTTCTAGAGTCTCAAGACTTTAAAAAAAACCTCAGCAACCAGTCCCCAGAAGCTGAGACTCCATTATTTTTCCTCCGAATTAAGCAGATTTTAACTAAAACCTAAAAAGCTAAAATAATATCGAAGAACACAATTTGAAAAAACCTCATGGTAAAGAATAATTTAACTGTATTGAATGAATTGTGTATTTGTTCAACTTGGTCCACTGGCAAATGTTTGGGAATGCTGATAAGAAATACCATTTAAATTTCAGATTAACGTCTTGACAGATTGTTTAAAGTTGAGTATTAATCTTGTCGGCCTTCAGAAACAGAAATGGCTGCTTCATCACGTAAAATGATGGAGGTTCCTTGGAAAAGGAGGACCTTAAAAAGGCTTGTTCTCAGTCTGAGTAAGATAGGAGTAGCATCTGAAACCCCATTGGGGTTTTTTTAGGGTTAAATTCACCTTTCAGTATCAGAGGAATGCCGGAGTTGTCTATAAAGATTCAGAGTAACTTTAACCCTAACCATACGACAATATACAGTATGGAATATTTGAATTTCAGAAATACTTTTAAATAATTCAAGGACAGAAAACTTGCAGTATGTGTGTGGTGTGCATGCTTTTTGTAAAAAAAAAAAAAAAAAAGATATAGCAGGGGTGGCTGGTAGAACAATCAATCCAAAGACATTTTTGGAGGCTTTTTAAAAAATGTGGTCAGTGTAGATTTTTTAGGCACCCAGGATGAAATATTTTGCTCCGGGTTCTGTACAGCTTTAATCAAGTAGCCATAGGTGTGTTCTAGCTTACTGGGAAAAACTCTTGCTGTTTTCACTGACCTTGTTTCCTCCAGATATGCTGGGCATGAGCTCATATTGTCTCTGGGAATTCTGAGCATCCTAGCCTGTTGGATAATTTTAAGGCAGCTAGGTCCGTTATGGTGAAAACTTAATTTTTGGGTGCAGGGAATTCACTTTTCAGGTTTTCTCCTTGAAACACTACATTTTATACTAGTTTGAGAGGCCTTTTTACGTTGAAGGATCTGGTCATCCAACCCAATTATAATTGGATGGTGTGGCTCTCCCGGATCAATCACGTACACATATTCTGTTTTTGATAACTTATTCATTGCTGGACGGACAAATTATGGATAGCCCATGTGAATCTGCAAATGAACAGTGAAGAAAATTTTAAAAGATAGTTTTAAATACATAGATATATATTTTCTTATTCAGCATATTAGTCACTTTGCACAAGTCAGATTTTATTTCTTGAGAGTTCCTTTTTGTATTCAGTGCTCTGTGATGAGTCTACTGGATAAATCATTTCCCTGTCCATAAATCTTTCCATTGCTAGCACGTGCATGGGGCAAAACTGAGGCACGATCAGCATTTTCACAAACAGGAGAAGTTTCTTTAGAAAATGTCTCTGGGTTTCTACGTTCAGTGACGAGGGAACATTTTCTATAGATTGCAAACCTTGCTTCATTCAGCCTGGGACATCAGACCACCAAAATGCCCATGAAATATAGTTCAGCAAAATTCTCAGAAGCAGTCTAATTTTTTAAAATTTCAACTGAACTCTTTGCCCTATAGATAAAAGTGGGAATGCTTGTAGAAGATCTTATGCAAGCCAGATAATCTTGTGAAATTAAAAATCCCACCCTAAGATTGTGTTTGTTGATTATGCTAAATCATAGTGGACCTTATTTGATTGTTGCTTCCCAAACTTGGGTAAATTACCCCAAATTGGGTAAAAGTGGTTTTCTTTGGATAACAACACATGAACCTAACAGGGACATTTAAATAAGGACTTTCTGATAAAGATGTTTTGGGTAATGAAGATAAAAGTTTGGGAAGCACTGGTTTAGGATATCCAAATCCACCCATTGGGGCTTATTCAACAAAACATAGTTTTGCTGTATATGTGAACTCACCCAGACTCTATTCAAGTATAAACAGAAAAAAAATATTCCCAAATTGATGTTTTTGGTATTATATTGATGTTTCAAATTAGATTTTTAAATGCCCAGAAACTGCCATAAAATACAATATACTTAAGTGCATTTAATTTTCCACGAGCTGCAGTCATAGACCTGCTAGAAATGTTCTTTGTGCCTTGTTAAAGGTTGCCTGGAAGAAATTTGAAATGGTGCAGAGAGGCATTCAGTTCTAGCTTCCTGGGCTCATTAGTTGGGGAAACAGGTGTCAAGTCAGGTAAGCTATTGCTCAGGTGTGGATCTGACCTCTTTCAGGTCTTGAGTGGGACCTACTAGTGTCAGGCTGCATTGGTTACACCAAGCCATATGCTTCGACTTAGGTTGATATATTCTGCAAACTTACTAATGATAGTTCAGTCAACAAACTCTGATTAAGCATTACATAGCACAGACATAGGTGAACCCAAATCTTGTTTTGCAGATAAAAACCAACTAAAAAGCTGCAGGGCAGACTTTTGTCTGACCTGCTTCTTGCTACCTGAAATGGAAATTTGCAAAACAAAGCCATACAACATGAAACTCACACAAGTGCCAAAATCTTGAAAACTCCTCATTGGAATATCTAGAGCTGGACTTTAAAGAAAGACTTGGTTACTTTGCAAGCGGCGCAAGTGTATTTTTAAAAGGAACCTGGAAGCATTACTGGATAGAAACGTTTTGCTCTACTGACCAGATGTCCATGAGAAGAGCACAAGAAATGCCTCGGGCAATATTGTGTAAAGTATAGGATTGTTAAGATAATTGTGTACGTCTCCCTGTCCTCTGCCCTTTCAGGTTTACATCGATTCAAGCTCAACAAAGTTTGGGGGAGCCTGGAGCCCATTTGTTGCTCCAGAGAAGATGCTTCGGGCTTTTGTTGATGGTTGAAAGTAACGTTGAAACGCCCCCCCCCTCCCAGCTGCTCTTCTCCTAAACACGATTCTTTGCTTCACTAATGCTTGGGCCTTGGCAGTGGTGTGCCACCCCATGTGCCGCCTTTGAAGCCTTGGATGACGACCACTGCAATTCCTCTTTGCAGTGAAACGAACTCTCTTGGGATTCACAGGTGCTGATCTGCTAGTAGTGCCTTTGTGGCTCCCTGGCACATACAGCTTGTTTTGGGGCTGGGCCCGTTCAGTCTGAAGCTCTTGCCCCATGCTGTTGGGTGATGCAGTGAGCGCATGCATCTGCCTGCCAAACCATGCGGCTTCTGAACTTTTAATCTGTGCAGGACCTTAAGATGCAGCAGCGACCCCATGACTGGAATCTCCTCCTTCATCTGCTCAGTGGATTGATCAGGAGCTGACCTGGACTCTTTTGCCTTACGCAGCTGCTGGCTGGCATGTCCAGACGGCCAGGATGCACTCGGGATTTTACTGACTTCGATAAAACTTTTTTTCCCCTTGTATGATAATGAGCCAAATCACAGTGTGCATTGTTTTCGTATTGAGCTGTCTAGAGACCCCTGGGAACAGCATCCTCACGTCAGAAAAGGACTGAAAATGGGCTGGCTGGGGGTTTCAGGAGAAAAGAGGCTGCTGGAAGCTTTCCAGCAAAAGGACACAAAGGGTAAGAATTCAAGGATGGTTCTGCAGAGTTGAAGAACGGTTGAAAGCTGTGCTGAGATCAACTGCTAGATGATCAGGCTGGCTGGGAGCGGACTGGGCAGGAGGCTGGCTGTGTTCTGGATGGGCAGGGGTGTCGGGGTTTCTAAAAGTGAGCTCCGTGCTTCTAAATCCTCAAGAGGCCGGCAGAACCAGAGTTTAAAATGTCCTAGGGTAGGGTAAGAAATGATTAGCCCCTCCAGTAGGAAGGTGTGGTTAAAATGTTTTAACATGGTTTTAGGTATATATTTATTTATGCAACTAATGTAGTAGCCAGATTTCCTCAAGATACTTCTCAACTTCAAGAGTTGGGGAAAGATTTGACAGAGGTATATAGTCCGATGTAGATTCAGACAATAAAATAACCTATGAGACAGAAGTCAGTCCATCCATTTTTCTCAGGAGCAAAGCACTTAATTTCTTTTGGATTGGCTTGCACCTGTTCACCTGCTTCACTGTTGCCTTGGATAACCAGCACTCTTAGGGCCCTCCGTGCATGTGACACTTTCCAAGCTGAACGGGCCATGCAGTTGTGGTGCCAACCTCATAGAGAGGACCGTGGGGGCTGCAGGACCAGCATCCCCCTCCGAGGGCCTCCCCCATCTGACTGAGAGCAAACAGCATCCGTCATTGGCTGGGTTGGGGCTGTGGGCCACAGAGGTCGGGCATTGGGAAATGGCAATTCCCCAACATAGGAGAGCAGTCGAGGAAAGCTGCTCTACACACAGAGAAGAGCCTTTGTGCCTCACACGGGGGGGCTGAGGTTGGGACGGGCTTCTAGCAGCAAAAGGGATCCTAAGCAAGTGGCCCTTCTTCTTTCTGCTCTCCTCCCTTTCCATTAGCAGCCCTTGATACAATGAGGCCGTTGGCACCATCAGCGTATGCCAAGCTCTCCTTCCCACCTTGGAAGGAAGTAGTTCAGCTCTTGCTTTCTTGAGAAATAGTGGGCTTCTCTCTAGCTCTTGTGACATGCTCCCCACCGGATGTTTTGCACCTACGGCTGTATATTGCTTTTTGGCCTTTAGCTTACCTCTATTAAAAGCTTTTATAACATCCATGTCCGGGTTTTTTTTACATGAAATTTCAAGTTCTGGGATATTTTTTGCCTCCTTTCTAATAAACTTTTAAGAATCCTTCTCCTGTTTTAGAAGTCATGCGAATCCAGCTAGGGAATAAGCAGCAGCTCCAACCGGGACAGGCCATGCTGGTCCCTATGGAACTACAAGTTTTTTCTTCCCCAAAGGTTCCTTTGCAGACGCGGTGGCCTTGCCAGATGGGAACTCCGGGGCGTATAGCTGGGCAATGTGAACATTGACAAGTTAGGCAAGAGGCACATCCTTAGGTTTAGTTAAGAAGCTGCTTCCCTTTTTCGCCTAGCTGGGTCCCCTGGCTGTCAAGTGGATCTGTGTCCATCGTTCGTGGCCAGTCCCTTCCCCTCAAAAGCCCGCCTGTCCCAAACTCAGCAGCCCCTCAAAGCTCTTGTGCCTGCCTGCCTGCCTGCAGAGGCCAGGTTGCTGCATCACCAGATCTTCTTGGAAGGGCAGAATGCAAACCAACCAAACAGCAGTCTGTTTCCAGCAGACTTTATTCATCCTAACACAACACCAAATAAAGGGTCCATCCGTGGCTGGACCACCACTCAGTCGCCTTCTCCACAGGGCCCTCTCCAGGCCTCAGCAGCAGCAGCAGCTCGCATCCGACCCAACCCGTGATTAATGGCTGCAGAGGCTGGGAGCCACAGCCCAAAGCAGCTTGTGAGCACCCGGATGGGGCTGGGTGACTGGGCCACATCTCCCAGCAGAAAGGGTGAAGAACTGCACAGAACGCTGGGATCCCAGCAGGCTGCAATGGTGAAGTTTCCCAGCCACAGTAACTAGACTCTGGAGTGCTTTATCTGCCTGGGAGGCTGCTTCAGGCCTGAGAGCAGGAGCAGATGGCAGAGTTCTGCTGACACTAATAGGGAGCCCCAAGATTTACATGTCTTTTGCAGGAAACAGTCTGCAGGGCCTGTCACCTGCTACAGGTCCAGCCTTGCTGCTTCTGCATAAGGTAGCAATCCCCAACCTTTCCAGCGGGGCGGCCTGGCGGGGTGGGGGTAAGGGGATGGGTCCCTGCGAGTGTCAAGACGTGCTCGTGAGCACATGCAGCTCTTCGTGCAAGTGGCGTGCATGCCTGCCAATCACAAATAAGGAGCTTTGCGCGTGAACACCCGTCACCCAAGTGGAGCTGTGCATGTGTGCTCGCCCACTGCTTGGGTGGCCCGGGGGTTGGGGACCCCTAGTAGAATTCTAACCTTCCTGGCTGCAGGTTTCCAAAGAGAGATGCTCCCCTCCCCAAAGGAAGACCCTCCTTTTGTTGTTTCCGAAGACTGAAACGATAGCCTCCTTCCAGCATGGTGGGAATTGCACACAGCCTCTCTCAGTTCCCACTGACAGGAGACATTCAGATGTTTCTCCTTGTGCTAATTCATATTCAACTTCCAGGCAGGATAGACAGCATGCAAGCTCTATCTCCCCTTGTCCAGCCAGCATTTGATAAAACACTCAGGATCCGATTCCAAATGAAGTTGAGCCAAGAGAAGCTGCATTTTTCAGCATTTCTCCCCTTTTAAGGGTCTAGGGACATCAAGATTCCTAAACTAACAGATAACTTTCTACAAACATTCCCCTCCAGATTTCAGTCTGTATTTTGATATGAAGACAAGGTAGAAGGCAATGGAACCATGCTTGGTCTATCCCAAAGCAGCAGCTGCAAAGACACGGTGCAGCTTCTCCTTTAACTGAGAACAGGCTCTGTTCACTTGAAGGTCCACAATCCCCTTGGTAAGTCCAGACAAGGGGACAACGGAGGCAGCTACTTTTCAATGCTGAAGGACAGGAATGAACTAAGTCTCGTGGTGGCAGCCAACCACTGTCGCACGTTCAAAACCAGAGTCCCGTTCCAGTCTGCAAACCCCCATCCTTAGTTGCCCTCGTCGGAAGATGAGCCTTCGATCTCATCCTGGTCTCCCCCGATGGCCATCCAGAAGGCTTTGGTAACCTAGGAGTCAAGCAAACAAACTGAAACTCCCAGAGGCTTACCCCACACCTGTGGGAGACAAAACACCCTACAAGCTCCCTCCAGGTAGATCTCTCAGCTTCATCCAGGAGGACATCAGTACACACTTCACTTCTTCCTGGGAGCTGCAACTTGGAGAAACAAACAAAAACCTGAGCATGAATAATTCTGACTTTGGTTGGGGAGAGAAGCTGGTAAGGGAAGAGGCAAGGGCTAGAAATCTCTCCGTGAGATACTAGGGTACTAGTAAGCAGCATCTGCCTGGGTTTGGGCTCAGAAAAGGTATGCCCACTCCAGAATCTTACCTTTTCGGCATGCAGCTTTCTTTGTTCGCGAGGCAGAGTGGCAGCCTTTTCTGGAGAATGAAAGGGAAAGAAAAGTCACCTTTAGCTGGAGCAAAGAAAGATGTCGTTACTCGGTGGGGATGAAAAAGAAAAGGCTACGTGCAAAGGCATGAAAAGGACAGACAGATCGTGACCGTCTGTTGCTCAGAAACTGCCTGCCCTGAAAGAAGCCGGAAGCAGCCGATGGGCCGGCAGGAACCGATGGGTGCAACTTCAGCTCCTCCTGTCACCACCTCTGATCACACCTTCTAGGTTACTCCTTGTTCCTTCTCTAGGCAGTTTTCCAACCTTTGCAAGGCTCAAGGCAGGTCAATGCCAGTGAGGAAACCCAGCCAGGCTCTTTCTAACTTCAGCAGGTAAATTGGGGAGACAGAAGACGGTTTGCGTTACGTGCCCAAATATTTTTGTCTTAACATCAGTTGCCAGAAGGCCAGGATGGATTCCTAACTTCCAGCTTTCCTTTCTTGCTCCTGTAAAGGCAGAGGCAACCGGAGGCCGGCCAGCACAGCGCAGCAGGCCTCCAGAGCACAGGGCTGCTCTGCTGCACTCCTCCTGCTTCCTAGAGGTCACTACTAGGAAACTGCATTTCCCAGCATCCGTCTGGCCCTCCCTCCCTCCCTCCCTCCTGAGGAGAGCGACCTGGCTGTTGCACTCTGAAAGTCAGCCCTGCCCTGGCACACTGGCAAGAAAACCAAGTTATTTTCTGAGTTTGGGGAAATAAGCTGAAGGTTACCTTTCATTTCCTTCAGCTTGGAGAAGAGTCGCTCAAAGTTCTCAATGTCTCCTTCTCCTGCGGTGAGGCTAGCAAGCTCCTGAATGTCCGTGTCCAGCGCTGGGTCTGCAAAGAAGCCCAAAACAGAGGCAGCTCTCGGCCAGGCTGACTGGCTGAGCGGGAGGTGGGTTGGGGCGTGAGGAGAGCCACTGACGTTTGTGAGAGTCCTCCCGAGAGGGGAGACCGGATGGGCTGAAGGAGCTTCTTGCAAACAACCGATGGAGGGAACGGACCTGCGTTCTCCCCTTCACCTTACTTGCCCTCCCTGCCGCCAGTGCTGGACTTAGCAAAGAGGCTCTTACCAGCAATGGGGTCACCCTGGGCTCCATCCGCAGGAGCCACAGCTTCTGAATCCACCACAGCTTGGGCCCTCTCGGCCGGCGGCAAACAGTTGGCCTGGCGGGCAGGGAAAGAAGTCGCGTCAGATGAAACCCCCGCCAGTGGAAATGGGCACCAAGTACGGGCTGTGCTGAGCCAGCCTCAAAGATGCAAATCCCATGAGGCCAACGAGAGCCAAACCAGTTCAAAAGGACATTTTGTCTAAATCTAGGTAAATTCCAATTGCAATACCAAGCAGAAATAATATGGGGATCCCTGGAACACGATGTTTTAATTGTAAAAAACAACATTAAATGTTTGAAGAAAGGATGAAGGGCCCTGCCCAGTGAATTAATAAAATGGAGTACCCCGGAGCTAAATCAGGGGCATAAGAGATGCAGAGCTGCCTCTAAGAAGAAAGGCAAAACAGCCAAGGATGAAGCTGTAAGGAGACAGAGGTCCCACCCAGGAATGTTTAAAAATGACTGTTTACTTCTGGAGCTTTGTTCTCTTCTGACCCGATCCTGCGATCTGCCCCTGCTAAGGCTGGGAAAAGGCCAAAGCTGTGGCTTGCCTCTGAAAAGGAAGAAAGGATGGTCAGTCAGCAGAAGGCCAGGCCCTCCAATGGCTGGCCGGGCATCGCCCTGCCCTGGCCTGGCCTGGCCTGGAGGGCATTCGGCTGCAGCTTCAGAAACTCCCAGCCAGAAGCCAGAGGCCAAGCTACCCGGAGGCTGTGGCTGCAACACTCCAGGACGTGGCTCAGGGGCCCCCACGTGGCCCCTGCCTGAATGTGCTGGTCCCTGAAGGCCGGTCACCATCCTGGAATAGGCTAAAGCCAGAGGACGGGGCTCTAGCGCAGTGGCCCCCAGCCTTTCCGGCCTGGCGGACCAGTGGGGGTTGGGGGGAGGGGCTGGTTCCAAATGGTGCTTTGCACGGGGGCCCCTGACCCTTGTGCAGACGGAGCTTCAGCCACGAGCGCCTGGCGCCTGTGCAAATGCAGCTGCACCTGCAGGCACGTTTGCCCGCTGCTTGCTTGGCCCAGTTCCACATGGGCCATGGCCCAATAGTGGCCCGTGGCCAGGGGGGTTGGGGGCCCCTGGTCTAGCAGCAGCAATTGCAGGACTCCACCAGGCTTCCCCTCCGGCCTTTCTTAGCAGAACCTGGGAGCAGCTGCGGCTTTTCTGGGCTCCTTCCTGCCCCTGCAGGAGCACCAACCTCTTGGGACGTGTTTCACAGAGGGGACCCCTCCTCCCCTCCACCGCCCTGGGCAGCTGCTTCTGCCATCAGCAATCAAAAGGGTATTCTCCACAAACATGGATTTCACCCCGAACCTGAAAAGCAAGTCCATCCCCCCAAAGTCTCTCCCTCCCAGACTGTGGCGTGAAGCTTTTGCAGGGGGTGAAACCGGGGCCGTTCCTAGCAGGAGAGCAGCAGCAGCAGCTTCCCCCCCCCCACCCACAGAGCAAAGCCGAGCGGCCAGCCAGGTCGGCCAATGACTCGGACCGAGAGCACCGAGAAGGAAACCTGAATGTCTCGGCTGCCAGTTACGCTTCTGCCCAAGGAAGCCGCCGGGTGCGGAAGGCCCTTCCAGGCCGAAGGCGCTGCGGCCGGGCTGACACTCCCGTCCTGGGGGGGGGGAAGGGGGGCACCCGCACCGTCTCACACTGGCTTTGCGCAGGGCAGGGAAAACAGGCTGCTCACCCAGAATTAAATCCGAGTGCACCAATCATCTCTCGCACGCGCAAATGGCCTCGCGAAGTAAAATCCAGAGAGAGGGAAGCCTAAAGCTGCGTTTCCTCTGCCCGACAGGCTGCCTACAAGCCCTCCGTCACCCCTCCTGGGTGTCACCTGGGCCTCCCCCGCAAAAGCCAGGCGGAGCCTTGAGGGCCCCGTCGCGGCGGCCACCTTGACCTTTTTGACTCCTGCTTCCAGACGGGGCTCCATTTGGCTGCAAGACACCCTACAAAGCACCGTGAGCTCCACTCTGCAGCTCTCCAAAAAGTCTCAAAACCAGAACCACATTCGAAGACCAGTTTCTAAGGGACACGGGTTCTCCTCGACTTATAACCACAATTGAGCCCAAAATTTCCCCTGCTAAGCAAGACAGGCCCCATTTTACAACTTTTGTTAAATCAGGCCCCATTTTACAACTTTTTTTGCCATGACTGTAAATGAATCACTGACGTTGTTAAGTGAATCATGCAGTCATTAAAGGGAATCTGGCTGCCCCCACTGACTTCGCGTATCGGAAGCTCCCTAAGAAACTGGCAAGCAAGAATCACAGAATGCCGCAACCGTCCTAAATACCCGCCAGTGGCTAAGCACCCAAAATGTGGTCACATGACCAAGTGGGGATGCCGATACGGTCCTAAGTGTGAAAACTGATCATAAGCCACTTTTTTCAGTGCCACTGTAATTCTGAATGGTCATTAAACAAATGGCTGTAAGTCAAGGACTGCCTGTGCCATGAAGAACGGGAAGGACTGAAGAACGATTCAAGGAGTCCAATCTGCTGCAAGAATCCATTGATTAAGGCATCCACATTACTTCTGCCATCTTTCTGGACAACTGATTCCACTGTCGAATTCTTCTTATAGGGATGACGCACCGTCCACCCAGAATTTGCTTTCCCGTTGTTCTACCGCGAGGTGCCCCGCGTGGACAGTTCGGAGCAAGTGATGGTTGCCTCTGCCCTCCCAGACATTCCTCAGGTAACAGGGACCCTTGCCGGGGAAGAAATCCCCACAGAATTGCCTCCCAGTGTACCAGACGTCTGGGAAGAATTTCTCCATGCCCGTGCCAGAAAATTATTTGCATTAATTTTTAAAAGCTGACCTTAAAAGCCCATACCGTTTTTCATCACCACGTTTGACCAGACGTTGGCATTCAAGGCCTGGATGATTCGTTTCACTCCTGTAGATTCTGGGAAATCGTCTAAAGTGGGGATGAGGAGAGCAGAGTTGGAATACGACTCGTTAAAAGGGCTTTGTCAGAAACTGAGGAGGAGGAGAAGCCTGGACGCTGCTCAAGAGAACGAAGCCGTTCTCAGTTCTCCATCTGAATGAGAAGCGCCACGGGCAGCTCTCCACTTACAATCGTATGTATGTATGTATGTATGTATGTATGCATGTATGTATGCATGCATGCATGTATGTATGTATGTATGTATGCATGTATGTAGGGAGGGAGGGAGAGAGAGAGAGAGAGGTTTTCAAGGTTGCCAGTATCCAGGAGCTTATATGAGAGAAAGTGCTGTGACCCCAATGTTTACGGACGTGGCGTGGATGACACAAAGGAGCCAGAAGGCAGCATCTTAAAGGACCAGTTCTGTGGGGCATCTTAAGCACCCCACACCTCTCTCTAAGGGGACTGGTGGGGAACAGCAACCTTCCAATATCTGGCATGTGATCCATTACTCACTCTCTCTGCAAAAAGTATCTCAACATTTTGAAAGTCAGAAAGAAGCACGCCAAAAAGCTCAGCTCCTGAGACAATGTGGTGAATGCAATAGATGTGCATTTTAAAAAAAGGTCTGAAAAAGTAGACACTCAAAGAGACTGGATTTATTATGTACTGATCCATAAGTCCAGGGTTGTTTTTAAAAGCTGAGCTGGCAGTTACAATGGTAGGAGAGATGATCCGCCTCTTTGTTATGCACAATGCCCACAAAAAATAAGAACTGCAACCACATTGTTGTGGCTACCAGCTTGATTTTTTTTTTTTACCACACCCTGTAGACGCCCTTGCACACATCCCAAAACCACGGTCTCCGACTATCTGTGACGCAGCAGCCCCACTGATTGGGTGGGGAGAGAAGCGATGCTTCCGGCAGAAATACGGGCCTTTTTCTGGCAAGGACAAAACTTGCCGATGAGCAGAAGGAAACCAAACGGCTTGAAAGTCCCTGCGGGCGGAAGGCAAAAGCCGAATCTCACCTTCCTCATCCGGAAGCTCCTCTGGGCTGAGCTCCACCAACTCAAAGCTGTGCTGGATGCACCACTCTTGGGCCTTCTGCCGGGGGACACCTGCACGGAGGAGAGAAAAGGGCACTGGGGTGGGAAAGCTCACGGGAGGGCAGGCACGGCTGAAACCTCCTGGCACCTTCTGGGGAACGCTGCAGGTGGGCAACCTGCTCAGCAGGGGGAAGCTGTCACCGGACAGGAAAAGAACGCAACCGGTACATTGGAATGATCTGCTGCGCTGGAAATGTTAAAGTAAACGGGAAATGAACATGAAGGCCTATTCCTCCATCTCTGCCCTCCGGGCCATCCTGTGCTCCGCTCTGCCCTGCTCCCCCCGCTGACCTCGGCCGCCTTCCTCCTCCAACCGCTGACCAGGCGCTCCTGGCCTGGCCCTGCACGAGGCAGCTGGTGGGCACAGGCAGCCTTTCCCCCCAAACTCACCACGCAGCCTTGGGCAGAAGGCTGGCAAGGGGCCGGGCGGGCCCAGCTCCTCCCCCTCAGCAGCAGCAGGAGGAAGATGGCGAGGGGCCGAGGGGAGGTGGGAGGGGGCCGGAGGCCAGTGGCAGGGAGAAGGGCAGGGATGGGGAAGCCTAATGGCTGGGGGAGTTCAAGTGGAGGCGAGCAGAGCAGCATAAGAGAAGACAATGGCCCCATCCTAACAACTGCAACGGGGACTATCGAGGCTGCCTCCGTTGGGCAGTGGGGTCTGTGATGTCTCGCCAAATGACGTTTCACTCAGCGATGGAAATTCCAATCCCAAATCAGGTGGCTAAGCCAGGACTACTCCCATTCCACGGGAAGGCCTAAATCATTCAGAGGGCTTCCAATCGGAGTCGGCCAAAGTTGCTGGACAGGCTGAGAAATGGGCTTTCCAGAGAACGTTTGCTTATACCTATCAAATGTTTACTGAATACACTTCATAGTTATTTTCCATTTGGTCAATTTTCTTGCAGGTAAACATGGTAGTTCTTTAAATGTAATATTTTAATTGGGGAGTTGTTCTACCGCCTTGGGATGTTGAGGCAGCCCTGTGCGGTCGGCAGTTGCTTAGCTGGCCTGTCGTAAGACCAGCACTGAGGAATTGTAGCCCAGAAAGCAGCCTGTGGAGCTTAGCACAGCTCTCAGCTTCAGATTTTGCAAATACAGTGGCACCTTGGTACTCATCAAATTTGCTACTCAATGCATTCTGACATGAACATTTTGCCCTGATACTCATCATTTGTTTGATACTCAACACACAAGCTAGAACTTGTCGGTGTCAGCTGCCTTGTGACTCATTACATTATTCCTTACGGCAAAAATTTGTTTGGTACTCATTGTTTTTGGTACTCATCAGCCCTCCTGGAACCAATTAACAATGAGTACTGAGGCACCACTGTGTGGCCTTTCCAATCCAAGCTGCTCCTTCTGTTGCTTCAGCCAAGATTCACACCCTAACCAGAGTTTGGTCTCGTCACCTTACCATTTTCAGAGACTCTGTCACAGACCAAGATCATCACTTCTGGTAGCCAGTCTTCTATAAGAGGAAGCCACTGAGAGGCAGCATCCAGCCCCGATACCTGTAAAAGGGTACAAATAGCTGGCTTCTTCGCTGCGGGCTTTATGGAGTATTACAAGCAAAAACATATCTGATTCTGTAACAATCCTTGTAAAAAGAAAATGCTCAGAAGCAGAAAAGTTTGAAGGGAGATCAGCCACCTTAAAATTTGGATCAAAAATCTAACCTTAATGTAAAATCTACAAATTTGACATCTATGGGCAAGCATCAACCATTAGGACTCTTGGGCCCGCTTAACCAACCAAGGAGTAGAGGCATGATGCAGGGTTGTTGTCCAGCAATCTAAACACACTGCACAGAGTTGCAAGCCTACTACAAGATGATTTTACCTATCTAAAGTTTTCATAACTTTTCACCAGCGGAGATTACTGTGGAACTTTGAAGAGCGTGTAAAAGCACAACCACCCCAGGATAGGCATGAAATGAGATCTGTCCTTGATTCCAAGTCAAGCTGCTACACTAGCTTTCTCCATGGAAGAAAAGAGAGTTGGAACCCAAGGTGGCTTGTTCTGAGATCCTGGCTCAATTGCTTTCCTCTTTTCCTTTAATGGCCACTACCCAGTGACTCTCAAGGAGTTGCAGATAACTGAGAAAGAGTCTCCTGCCCTGCTAAGGAACACAAAAGAAGAGAAAAAGGGACAGGTCTAGACAGAGAATTCCCATTTAGGGCTGCAGGTGGTCCTTCTCTCCACAGAATGAAAGCCTAGGGGCTCAGGAATATCTGTGATAGGCAGAGGGTTGCTGGTGTTCAAATCTTTACATTTCTTCCTAGGAGTCACATCTATCTACTTCTAAAATTAGGTTTAGATTTAACATATGCATTTCAACCAACCCACTTGCTGCTTCTGCATACATTGCTATATCTACACTGTGGGTGCTCCATTGCTGGAGGCCTTCAAGAAAAGATTGGCAGCCATTTGTCTGGGATGCAAGGAGGTTTCCTGCCTGAGGCAGGCCAGAAGACTCCCAAGGTCCCTCCCAGCCCTGTGATTTCTTGATTCCACAGAAGTCAAATCAAACGGTATATCCATCACACATACATAATGTTTAGGCATTGTTTACATTTAGATGCTTTTATAAAAAGGAAGAGCAGTATCAAAGCCGCAACAACAACAATGGAATCTAAGCAAGTAGATTTCACAATTTTACATATTTGATAGAAAATAGCCCATCCTTCATTCAGGAAGCCAAGACAACATACACAATCTGTGTTCCCTGGTTTTTTCCCTTCGCAACAAGGTTATGGGACAGTCTGGGCTGAGAGTCTGACCCAAAGTGGCCCCAGGAGTGTCTGTGGTTGGGAGGGGACTTGAACTTGGGCCTCCCGGCTCCCGATCCAGCAGGTCCTGCACCACCAGCCCCCCCCCTTCATACCATGGAGGGAGACCCAGGTTATGCAGACTAGTGGAAGTTCTACAATCAATAACATGATTGTTACCCTGGGTTACCCTGTGCTAAGATGGGCGGCCAATAAAATTTATAAATAAAAAAACAGACATCCAACAAATCCCTCGATAAATTCTCAGAAAGTATAGAAGAATAATGTATGGCAATGCGTATCTTTTCATGTAAACCAGAATTTCTCAACCTTAGCAACTTTTAGATGTCTAGACTTCAACTTCCAGAATTTCCCACCCATAAACTCTCTAAAATCACTCTCCAAACACTGGGAAGGAATTGATTTGAAAGCAGACGGTGCTTTATAATTGTAATACATTCATCAGTTCAACAAACATTACAGGTCATCGATGGCAGACCACCACCCACAGTTTCTGAACCAGAATGTCCACCGGGGGGGGGGGGGGTTGGATTAGATGACCTCCAAGATCCCTTCCAATTCTGCTATGCTACGCTACGCTATGCTACTCTACATCCCAAACTGCAGGGCAACACTCACTGTGGTGCTGTCGAAGTAAACCAGGAAAGCCTGAATGGACTCTGCAATTTCCGCCGACACCTGAAACACATTTGCCACCACGCAGAGATGGATGGCAGCCGAGTAATACTTATTGTCTATCGTCCAGGGGTACAACCGGGCTCCGCTCTCTGCGGCAATATGCTCAGCAAGCTCTTCTCCTCCTCCTCCTCCTCCTCCTCCGGTGATAACTGCAAGACAGAACAAAGAGACCTAAATAACCTGGCAAGGAAAAGACCTGGGGAGGAAGGGGGGGAAAGGGGGCTCACGTCTGAAAAAACAATCCCCTCTCCTGCTTTCGGGTTGATGGACGGTGAAACACTTTGTGGGCTGGGCAGAATTGTGGCAGATCCCCACCTCCACCCTCCCCTTCGCACATAATGCTGTTCCCAGAATTATCTTTCATCTGTTTTTACCAGTTGCCCACGAGAAGGGTTGACCCAGCCGGCTAAGTATAAATAGGCTTCCCATTGCCACCCACACCAGGGTGTAAAAAACACCCGTTGGTTGTCTAGAATCTTGGAACCGTTTTGTTCAGACGGCTGGCCTTAGGAAATTCCCCACAGAAGCTGTGCACATTTTCATACAAAAATCACCTAGGCCTCACACTCTATAATGACACCTTTCTATATCTAGCTGCAGAGAATATACCCATTTTTGGATAGGCTTTCAGGCTGACATCCCAACCCCCCAAAAGTCCTTCCCCAAACCCGCCATAATGACAAAAATAGTGGGTTGGGAAACAACCGTGTCGTGGGAGAACTGCTCACTTTAATTTTTGATATTTCCAACCTCAGGGCGGGCCTGTGGTATCACATACAAAAAGTTTTGGGAGAGAGAGAGAGAGAGAAAAAAATCAACTGATGCTTTGGCAACCACAACCTTTTGGCAGGCCTCCCAAGCTAGCTTTCTACGGCTTGTTTTCATAGAGTGCATGCCAGCTCTTGGACTTGATCCTGTGCCATGCCCCAGACCAGCCCTCCCTGCAACGCAACAGCTGGCCCCATATTTGCATACCACCTCACACAATCAGAGGCAGAGGAACACCACCGGAACACACAGACGTGTCAAATGAAAAAGGTAACAGCTGCTTCAGCCCAACACTTTTCCTCAGAGCCAAACTGAGTTAGAGGATGAATCTCCAGTCGGTCACTGCCGGAGTTACCGCTGAGCTGTGCAATCCTGCTCCATCTCCTTTACCAACACCAGCACAAGGGATCAAATTCTCCATCAATCATGTATTCTTGACTTTTCAAAATGATCAGATTGACATCTCCTTCATTAACATCAGCGTACATGACTTCATTAACATTTACTATACTGGGGGTCATCGACTTATGATCGATCACTTAGCCATTGAAAGAATAACAGAATAACAGAGTTGGAAGGGATCTGGAGGTCTTCTAGTCTAACCTTCTGCTTGAGCAGGAGATCCTATACCATTCTGGACGCATAGTTGTCCATCTCTTCTTGAAAGCCTTCAGCAATGGAGCGCCCACAGCTTCTGAAGACAAGCTGTCCACTGATGAAATGTTCGCACTGTCAGGAAGTTTCTCCTTAGTTCTAGGCTGGGTCTCTGTCTGATAAGCTTCCATCCATAACAGAATCGTAAGTGTGAAAAACGGTCATAAACTCCTTTTTCCAGGGCTGTTGCAACTTCGAACAGTCACTAAACAAATGGCTGTAAGTCGAGGACGACCTGTACAGTACATATATATCCACCTGCCTATACCTCCTTCCTCATACTTCCTAAAAAATACAAACGGGATTGCAAATTCCATGTTGGTTATCCACTGTCAAGATTGTTCAGTACACAAACACAATCCCACACATCGCAATTTTTTGAAAAAACACAGCGAGTGCTCCTAATCCTGGGCTAAAGCCGGACAGCAGAAGGAGGACTCCACACAGAAGCCAAATTCTGGCTCTCCCCAGCTTAATCTTGGTCTTGACTTCAAATTCATAAGATTAAAAATGTTTCTTCTAGCATACTTCTAACTATTGGACTACTAAAGTTTTAAAATTATTGCTGCCAAATCCTTCTGACCTAAGCTCCCAGCATTGCTAATTCACTTCACAAGTATCTTTCAACGTTTTTAAAAGTATTTTTTAAGATGATCCCCGTTTCATGGTTCCACTGCATTGGTCTGCGAACACAGCGTGCCTGGAGAGCCACCTGGTGGAATGAAGCACACATCCTTCCGCCCAAGCACAAAGCAACCGGCTCCGGCTGTCAAAAGAGCCAATGCAGTTTTGGGTTGCATCAACAGCGTTAATGTCAAAACTGCGGAAAGTGCCCGTTCTCCTCTACCCTGCACTGATCGGACCACACCCAAACACGGTGTCTAATTCCGGTCAGCAGAGTGCAAGAGGGATGCTGAGGAACTGGAACGAGTGGCAAAGGGCCTGGAAGTTCAGTCTTATGAAGAACAGTTAAAGGACCTGGATATGTTCAACTGCTAGAGCAATAGTCTTCCTTATTACGATGCATGGGCGTGAGATTGGGACACTAAGAATGACTGATCCCAGAAGAATTGACTCCTTTGAACTGTGGCGCTGGGGTAAATTACTGCGTATACCATGGACAGCCGGAATAACTGACAGAGAGGTGTCAAATCATATAAAACCAGAAACATCACTAGCAGCTAAAATCACAAGACTACGTCTGATTTTCTTTGGCCATGTCATGCATGCAAATTCACTGGAGAAGCCAGCGGTGCTAGGAATGGCTGGTGGAACAACAAGACGGGGCAAGCAAAGAACGCGCTGGCTTGATAACATCAAATCTCCATGCAACGTTGAGCACCCAACAACTGAAAGAAGCTGTGCTTGACAGGGGTAGCATGGAGAGCACTTGCCTATAAAGTCACCAAGAGTTGGACATGACTAATTAGTTAAAAACAACAAAACAATGTTCAAACTAAAGTAAAAAGGCTATGGGGAGACAATATTTAAAGGACTGTCACAGGAAAGAAGGATTTATTTCTCATAGCTCCCAAAGATAAGAGCCTATGGGGGAATATGTTACAGTGGGAGACTGAAACTGGAAATAGAGGAATTTCCTCACTGTGAGAGCTATTAAAAATCGTGCATTTAAGGTAAAAAAAATGAAGACACAACCATGCAACAGATTAATCACTGAGCCAGCTGTCTATTACTTTTACTAAAAAAACAAACAGCATCTCAGTTTGAATTCAACAATAATTTCTAAATCACAAAAGTGGTAGAACCGTTTAGTGCTAATCAGACTAGATGGGACACTTATTTGATGCTGCCAAACTGGATTGTGTCAAGCAATAGTAACCACAACAGGATGTGTTTGAAAATAAAATCCCATATGAAATGGCTGAAAGACAGGGATATGATTAGCTTGTAGAAAAGGCAATTAAAGGGTGACCATGATAATTATCTTCAAATATCCAAGAGGCTGCTATGCTTAAAATGGCAACATGGGGCAACTGACACTTCAATAGGCAGGATTAGAACTACCAGTAGGTGGTGAAAACTGAAAACTGAAAATGAATACAGTACAGTACATTTCAACCAAACATTAAAAGAAATTTCAATAGCAAAAGCTATTGAATATCTAAAAATAGTGGACTGTTGTTCTTGGACAGACATTTGTTCCGCATATTTATTTGTAATCAATTAAAATAGGAAATTTTATTTTTATCCTTATTTTTAAAGAAGAGGAAGGAAACAGGAAACTTGCAATGACCCCTCCTAGAGGATCCAAAGGCAAAATTAAACAAACTAAGTGAGACATTGAAAATGTTCTAAGCCCATCTAGCTTCCTTAGAACAAAAGGCGACTATCAACGTTTGGAGGAAGATCTGCAGGAAGCTGAAACCAACCCAGCATGCATTTCCCACAAAAGCCAAAGTATTGCTCAGCACTCCTTCCTGGTCTCAAAAAGGAGGTTCCTCCTCTACCACTTTTCTCTCTTCCTTTGGGTGGGAAGTGGAGAGAAAAAATCTTTCTGACTAAAAAGCAAAATGCAAATTCATAAAAGATGAATCCTGCTCGTCCTGCTCAATATTTCATTAGGATGATCCTAATGACCCCCAATAATCTGGAGGAGCAAGACAAACAGCTTTTACTATTATTTTAGCCCACCTTTTTAAATGTGTGTGTGATTGTGTGCGTGTGTATACACACACACATACACCACAGTTAAATTTATATGCCACCCATCTATCCACAGCAACTACATGTGCGCAGACACAAACGCATTGTCAACTCAAGGTGGGGAACCCGTCCCGCAACCAAGAAGCACCCTGGGCCGGGGCCTGGGCCGGGGCCTGGGCGAGAGGCCCAGAATTCACTCTCCTGGCTGCTAGGCGAGCATCCTCACCATGCAGGCGGGCCCTCTTTTGCCGCCCTCCCGCGCTCACCCAGATTAAGTCCAGGCCTGAGGGCTACATTAGGGATTTCACTGCCGGCTGGGAGAGCAGCTGCCATCGGGCGCACTCTGTACATGCTCAGGGACTCTTTGCTTCTCGGGGCTCAGAGGGGAACATCTCTCGCCACGGACAGGGCAGGGTAGAAGCAGCGCCGGGAAAAGGCCTCCGGGGAGGGTAAAGCAAGGCCGGGGCTCGAGCCGACTCACGTTTCGCCAGCTCCTCCCCGGGGAAGCCCGCGGCGCAGCTGGCGATCAAGGCGCACGGGACGGCCATCGCGCACGCCAGCGATCGTGAAAGGCCCGGCGCTTCCCTTTCCGGCGCAGGCCCCGCCCTTTCCGGCCCTTACCATTTTAACAATGGCGCGGGGGGGGGAAGCGAATAATCTCAGTGAACGGCTGCAGCTGACGGAACCCGTAATCTCCGAAATCCTGAGAAATGAAGCAGAGACACCTCCGCGCCTCTTTTCTTTCGCGAACAGAAAACGGAGCTGGGTCCAGTTCACATTGCTACGGCCGGTCTCCCCCCTCCGACGGGCTCATGGTCCACGCCCGGGCCGCGCGTCCCGTTGCTAGGAGGCGAGGTCACGTGGCTCCCGGCGACTTGCCGCGCTCTGCAGGGGGCGGCTCCGCCATGGCGGGGGCGGCCGGGCCGGGTGTCGAGCTGGGCGGCGTCCTGGTGCAGGTGGGTCGAGGGAGGCCGCCTCTGGCTAACCGTGGTCTGTTGCATAAACCACGATGGGCGGGGCTCCACAGCCCTGCAGCCTGCCATGGGTTTGCGTCGTAGCGTGCCTGGTAAATTGACCGCGGCCGGGTTGGCAAAGCCTCTCGGCCCGCTTTGCAGCGCGCCGGTTTTTAAAAAAATGAAGACTGTATTTATGGTTCTTTGACTCGGGATCTCTGGCCAGAGGCTGCCCTGAGCTAAAGCCGGGCGGACTAAGACGAGTCTCTCTGGATGACATTAGAAAGAGAATAACAGAATGTGTAGTCTAGAGCGAGGAGTAACAAACGTTTTGTGTGAAAGGCCAGAGAGTAAATAGTTTAAGCTTTGTGGGCCAAGAGGTTCACACAAGGTTATTATGTAGAGGGAAAACAAATTTCCACACTTTTTTTTGGATGAAATTCCTTTTCCTTGACACACACAGCCCCCCCCCTCCTCAGGAGCCAGGTGAGGTGAGAGGCTCCAGCCCTCTTGCGCTTCTGCAGGTACAGCTGGCAGCTCTGCAGGCCAAGGAGCCCGGTGCCAGCAAGGAGGCCACCAATGCCCCGAATGCTCAGCCCCACCTTTCGCCTTGGGAGCTCAGCTGAGGTTCAGGCTTAGCTAGCTCCACTTACCTACCCACCTGTCCAGTCTTACCTCACGGGCCATACAGAAACAGATGGCAGGGTGGATTTGGCTCATGTTGACCACCTGATCTAGAATTTGTTAAGTAAAGTAAAGATTGTCCTGTCCTGTCCTCTATTCTTCAATATTTTTATTACTAGATGAAGGGTGGAGGGAATGCTTATCAAATTTACAGATGACAAAAGATGTAGTGGGATAGCTAAAAAACCCCAAAAAAATTCACCAAAGCCCCCAAAATTAGAGATGGATCAGTATCTGAGGGATCACGTCTACTTGACCAGATGACAAAGAGAATCTGAACAAAAAAGATGAATGAAAACATGTTCCACAGTGCTCAGACCCTCAGACTGGGCCCAAGGTTCACTTTCCAACATGACGGTGATCCCAAGTGCACAGCCAAGACAACCCAGGAGTGGCTTAGGGACAACTGCATATCCTAAGGAGGCCCAGCCAGAGCCCTGACTTGAACCCTATTGAACATCTCCAGAGGGACCTGAAAATGGCTGTCCATCAACAGTCACCATCCAACTTGACTGAGCTGAAGAGGATTTGCAAGGAAGAAGGGCAGAAAGTCCCCCAGTCCAGGTGCGCAAAGCTTGTGGCGTCATACCCCCAAAGACTCGAGGCTGTAATTGCTGCCAAAGATGCTTCAACAAAGTACCTAGTGAAGGGTCTGAACATTTATGCTCATGTGATGTTTCAGTTTTTTCTTTTTAATAAATTTACAGACATTTCTAAAATTCTGTTTTCACTTTGTCATGGGGTATTAAGTACATTAATGAGAAAAAATGAATTTCAACAATTGTAGAATCAGTCTGCAGCATAACAAAATTGTCAAAAGCGAAAGAGTCTGAATACTTTCTGAATGCATTGTACCTCCAGTTCTCTACAAAACCACGCCCGTAGAAAGCTATTGGCTCACTTAACAACGAGGATATTCACTTAATGATCACAGATTTACTTAATGGCCCAGGGATTTACTTAACTGCCACAAAAAGGTCATAAAATCAGGTTACAGCCACGATGGGCATTCTCCATTGCTGTTGTAACTCGATGGCTATCTGTGGATCCAGGTACCAATTTTGTTAGCTTCCTTCAAAGCAGCTCTGCATAACAGGCAGTGGAATAGTTAAGTCAGGAATGCTGAGCAAGCAATAAATCATTTTACTGGATTTTTACTGCATCCAAAATTTTTCCATGATTGAAGTTGTTAAAAGACAATTCGGAGGAAGAAATCTATTTGTGTAATTGCTTAAGCTAAAATGTATTTACATGGCTGAAATAAAAAACAGTGTTTTCTGTCTGTGATAAAATAAAGCTGAGGGGGGAGGAATCAAAAAAAACTTTTTGCAAATGAAGTTTGGTTGGTTGCTCCTAAGAACATACAAGGCTTTGTGACAGATTAGAAATCTTAAGATATTTTAATAGTTAAAAATGTTCAGAAGCAAGATTATTAACTTTATTGGCACTTACTCCCAGTTGGAGTGCATATTGGAATTCAGCTGCACAGTAGAATCCTTCATATGCAAGTCTCATTGAGTGTTAAACCTATTATTGGAACTGAAGCCTAAATCAATACAATTGGTGTTTGAGCCAGACTATGTTTGTATAGCACACTAATCCATCAAACACAGTTAAGAAATCGCACATCATGCTAAGCAAAGAAGTCAAATCACATGGCTTAACAGGGTAGCCTTGTTTACATTATGCACTGAGACAGAATGTGGCTGTTTGATGTTGGTTTAGCCTTGGTGTTTTGTCAACAGTGCTTTATGGCTGAATAGGTTAACCTAGTCAGGCGCATCTGCGGAGAAGGTCAGCAGGTAAATATTGACAAGTGTTACGATGCAATCACACACACTTCTCGCCGACATCCTGATGCAAGATGGTAATAATATTTCTGTGATGATTTCATTGCCTATGTGTTGTTACGTTGGTTTGTGGACATCATTGAACCCAGCCTGTTTTTTTCCAAGTAGCCTTGTTAGAGTATACTTTATATTTGAGCTATCCCACCCCCAGCTATTCAATCAGAATAGAGCTGGAAGGGACCTTGGAGGTCTTCTAGTCCAACCCTCTGCTCAAACGAGACACCCTATACCATTTCAGACAAGTGGCTGTCCTGTCTCTCTTTAAAAACCTCCAGTGATGAAGCAGCCACAACGTCTGGAGGCAAAAGCTGTTCTACTGGTTGATTGTCCTCACTGTTAGGAAGTTTCTCCTTAATTCTCTCCTTGGTTAGTTTCTTTTCTTGTTTCTTGTCTTGCCTTCTGGTGCTTTGGATAATATCAGATTTGAGATGCCAGCTTTTGTCTGGTTTCTCCACTTGTAATATTCCAGCAGACTCTGAGATTTTCAGTTTTAACTTCAGAAATGCATTTATATTCTTGTATATTCAGTGCATGCTTTGTTTTGTAGGTTCAAGAAGATCTTCAACAGTTGAAGGAACAACTGCGAGATTTCAGCCACGACTGGGAAGCAGCAGAGGCTGAGAGTCTGGAACTGGTTGTTGAAAGGGCAGAGAACAGATTGAGGGTGAGTGGGTTGCCTCTTCTTTAGTGGGAAATAAAATCCACAGGTAGTCCTCGAGTTACAACAGTTCATTTAGTGACCATTTGAAGTTACAAGAGCACTGAAACAAGTGAATTATAACCATTTTAACACGACCATTGTGGCATCCCCATGGTCATGAGATCAAAATTCAAATATGTGACAACTGTCTCATATTTATGATGGTTGCAGTGTCCTGGTGTCATGTGATCACCTTTTGCAACCTAACAAGCAAAGTGAATGGGGAAGTCAGAGTCACTTAACCATGTAACTAACTTAAAAACTGCAGTAGTTCACTTAAAAAATTTGTCAAGAAGGTCGTAATGGGGCAAAATTCACTTAACAAATGTCTCATTTATCAGCAGAAATTTTGGGCTCAATTGTGTAAATCAAGGACTACTTAGAGGGAGGGAGAGAGAGAGAAAGAGAGAGAGATGGATGCAATTATATACAGATATATACATACATAATTCTCTCTACTCCTGAACAGAAGCATGCAGAGAAGTATTTAAATGCAGTGAACAGATCAGTGCTAACTATTTTCCCAGCGGATGATGCAGAACTGTCTTCAAGACAGATTTCCAAATGGTAAGAACATTCAGTTTTATCGGATAAATATCTTTGAGTGGCACAATTTGGCTGCTTTTAGCATTCAAAGATAGTTTTCATAAACCATCTCCAAATATCAATGTAAGAAAAGTCTTCTGCTTCTTAGCAAGGATTGGACTAGGAAGTGACTATATTCACATGACTCTGAATAGCTTTGCTTGATGCTTGACTGCTTCTTTCTGAAGTTCTGTTTGTTTGGAAATGGCAGTCCACAGCTTGTTTTGGTCTTACTGGGTTGCTCATTAGAAATTTCTGGCTGAGACTGTCTCCAGATTGAGAACAAACCATAGAATATTCTTTCTTTCCCTCCTGGAGAGACCCCAGCATCTTGCATGCAATATGGCAGCCTTAAAACATGGTGTGGATGGTGCTGTAACTAACTTGCATGGTTTTGGGGGAGCTGTGGCCGGATGTACAGGAGTAACCAGGCTTGTGTTGGGCAAAACCCTTCCTTGTTTGGACTCCTCAAATAATTGCAGCTGCTTATCTATGGCTGTTGAACAAGGCCATATCATTTTTCCAGATAAAAGAAATAGTCATGGTTTATTTGGCCAATTCTGTATTTATTTTAGCTGCTCTTGCAGTGGCCACAGGCTTGGTTGAAGCAAATTAGGAACAAACCAAGAAACCACAAATTGATGTACGTTCACATATCCTGCCAAGCTATAGACTAAAAGAATGTCCACAAGAAATTGTGCTTTCAAATTGTGGCTTGCTGTTGTTGAAGAAAGCATGATTTATAATCACTGACCATGTTTGCATGTGGTCAGTCAAAACCAAAGTACAGTGCATTACAGCTTAGAGTATCTGTAAACCCCAACAAATATCAGTATGTATGTAGTCCTCGACTTACGTCTATAACAGAGCCTGCCCATTGTGGTTGTAAGTCATAACGGTCAAAAAGCTGGTCATCTCAGACAAACCTGAGTTTACGACCTTTCTTTGAAGTGGTTGTTAAGCAAATCACTATGTTAATTAACTGAATCTGTGGCCATTAAGCAAACGTTGCAGTCATTAAGTAAGCCCATTGTTCGCCATTAGGTGTTTTTGCCAAAAACTGGAAGTAAATACCGTTTTTTGGCAAAAATGTAAATCGGGGTCACATGACCTTGAGACCATGCAAATAGTCCGTGCAGGCCAGTTGCTGAGCATCTAAAATGTGGTCATGTGACGGGGGGCATCAGAACTGGGTTGCAAGGACCTTTGGGGGGGGTCCGTCGCAACTTTGAATGGTCCCTAAGCGACCAGTTGTAAGTCAAAGACCACCTGTAGCGTTAATCCCTTTCTGCAGGACTTGCATTTTATCCTAATTATAGGCAGTCCTCAACTCACGACCGCAATTGAGCCCATAATTTATGTTGCTAAGTGAAACATTCCTTAAGTGAGTTTAGCTTCATTTTATGACCTTACTTGCCCCAGTTGTTAAGTGAATCATCTCAGTTATTAAGTTAGCAACACAGTTGTCAAGTGAATCTGGCTTCCCCATTGACTTTACGTCTGAATTTTGATCAGGTGAGCGTGGGGACGCTGCAACGGTCGTAAGTGTGAAAAACGGTCATAAGTCACTTTTTTCCACTGCCGTTGCAACTTTGAACGGTCACTAAACAAACAGTTGTAAGTCGAGGACTGCCTGCACTGAATGTCTTCTTTGGGGGGGTATGAAAATGAAGCCGTGCTCTTTTGCCCGCTTTCTGATTTCATTCTCTTCCCAATTTAGGGGAATCCCCTTGGAGCCTTCTCCGTTGAAGGAAATCGCTTTCCCCAAGGTGCCCGCGACGGCCCCTCCTGCCAGGGCAGCCCTGCCTCCAGCCTCCTCCTTGGGCTCAAAGGTTCGAAGCGGCTTGTGGCTTTAATCTTGCCAGGGATTCTGCGGTCTGGTTTTCCTCCCAAGGGATCTCGCTCAGGGAGCCCCCGAGGACAGGCCCACTTTGGATGGGATCCTCCTGCAGGCTAGAAAGGGGTGGGTGGGACAGGGCTCTTCCTCCCCTCAAGGCAAGATAGGGAGCCGTAACGTTTGTGATGATGGTCTGACTTCTTGGTAAACCAAGGTAGCTTCTTCACAAGCCTCCCCTGATTTTCTCCCTACAGCACAGGTAGATTGAGGGAGAGCAACTGGTCCACAATCCCTAGTGAGCTTTGACACGAACTGGGACTTAAATGTGAATCTCTCTGGTCCCAGTGCAACAGTTTAACCCAGTGTTTCTCTGCCTTGGCAATTTGAAGGTATGTGGCCTTCAATAACCAGGATTCGCGTCTGGCCGGGTAAACCTGGAAGTTGAAGTCCATATACTTCCAAGATGCCAAGGCTGAAGAACCCTGCCTTAACCACTCCATTACGCCAAGAACACAAAGTCTTGGCCTGGATCAGCACAGACACAGGAGGGAAACAGAGCTAATCCATTTGTCCTGTAGGCTTAAATTATTTGCACTTATGAGGATGGAGGTTCGTTCTCCGAGCTGGTGGGCTGGTTTCCGAACATTTCGTTCCCAGGCTAGGTTGACCTCTTCAGCGGAATTTAGGGGAGGTCTGTGTCGGTGTCCTTCTGCTTACAGGGGCTTGTGTGGTCAGTAGGCCTTGTGATGAGGAGGTCACGTCAGGGGAGGGTCTTGTGATGGGTCTTGTGACCCTCCCAGTGATCCTCCCCATCTCAAGGCCTACTGACCACACAGAGCAGGAGGACACCGACACTGACCTCCCCTAAACTCCGCTGAAGAGGTCCCCCAGCCTGGGAATGAAATGTTCGGAAACCAGCCCACCAGCTCGGAGAACGAACCTCCACCCTCATCCTCCACCCGAGCTACAGATATTCGCCACTATTGCAAACTCGCCCTGACGCCCTCGCCTGACTAGAAATGTTGAGTTTCATGCTATAGCTGTCAGTGACTAGAGTGTTTCCTTTGACACTAAGGAGGCATAGTTCTGTCCCACGGAACACATGCGGAGATATCCTTGTGGTTGTGATTACAGAACTCACGGGCAGGAAAAACATTTGGGCAGGCCCAAAAGGAACAAAATCTGATTTTTCAATTGCTTCCCAAGTGAAGTTCTTTACGTCTGTGACCTCAGTAAGCAAAGAACAAATTGGAGGGACCCGTTTCGGTTCATTCACTTTGAGTGAGTTATTAAAAAGAACGTTAAAGCCCAGAATTTTTAGGAATGGCCTCCAGCGGGTTTGGCAGGACCACTTTTAGTTGCTGATAAAAGCAGAATTTTGCTGAACCTGCGACATACGCCGGAGAGTTCAGAATTAAGTGAAAGGTGGGATAAAGGGTGGAGAACTGCACCTCATTTCTGCTGATTTCTCCTTTTCTCCCTCACCACAAGCTTCCATTCACTGTTGAAGAATAGTTTTGTTGACCTTCTAGCAAGGGGGGTTCTCATTTTAGCTGTGACTGCTGGCACAAGAGAATCTGCTGGGATTCCAGAGCGTTAGAATGCTTTATACAGAACACAGAAACACAGGGCGGGAAGGGACCCTGGAGGTCTTCTAGTCCAGCCCCTGGCTCAAGCAGGAGACCATGTACCATTTCAGACAAGTGGCTGTCCAGTCTCTTCTTAAAAGCCTCCAGTGATGGAGCACCCGCAACCTCTGGAGGGAAGCCGTTCTACTAGTTAAATGTTTCCACTGTCAGGAAGCTTCTCCTCGCTTCTCTCTTTGTTTAGTTTCCATCCGTGGCTTCTTGTCCTGCCTTCTGGTGCTTTGCTTTGCTTTGCTTTGTTTCTTTCTGGAATTTATAAACTGTTCCATTCTAAGCAGTGTGCAAGATGTGATAATAAAATACAGTTAATGTACAATAAATGTAAGGCAACATATAATTATTGTTCAACATTTATAAGCGATTCATGTAGTCCTCATTTAGTGACTGCCCCATTGTAGCAGAATGACTGCCTCATTCAGCTGCAGTGGTAATGAAAAAGTAACTTTTCAGCCAACCCAAACATTTATAACCTTCACAAGTCTGTAAAGCAAAGGAAAGCTGAAATAAAATCATAAAATTATGATTTTTCATTTAGCAACTGCTTCATTTAATGACCAAGTTGCCATTCCCAATATTGTATAACACTCTTGGCACTGGGAGGTCTCCGTTCGCAGCCGCCCCTTTTTTATGAGCTCGCAGGGAGTGGGAGGAGGGCTTGGAGAGGGGGAATGGGGGACACGCCGTGTAGATGGGACACGGGCGGTCCTCTACTTACAGCATTCGTTTAGTGACTGTTCGAAGTTACAACATCACTGAAAAGGTGACTTAGGACCGTTTTTCACACTTACGACCTTTGCAGCGCCCCCAGGGTCACATGATCAAAATGGCCTGCATTTGTGACGGTTGCCCCGTCCCAGGGTCTTGTGACCACTTTTTGCGAACTTCCCAGCCGACTTCTGACAAGCAAAGTCAGTGGGGGAAGTCACGTTTGCTTCATGGCCAAATGATTCACTTAACAACTGTGGCAAGAAAGATCGTAAAATGGGGCAAAAAACAACTGTCTTGTCATGGAATTTTTAGGGCCCCCTGTATATATGGCGGGAGTACGGAGGCTGCCTGAGAAAAGGCCAGGGCTCCCCAAGGGTGTCAAGCGTTTGGGGCGGTTGCAACCCCCGGGCAGCGGAGGAAGGGAGCCGGGTGGTCTGGCCTCTGGGAGGAGCTTTCCGCCGGCTGCTTCCCCTCCTGCCCGGCTCCCAAACCACGGCCTTCGCCTTTCTAGAGTTAAACATGTCACTTGAACCCGGAGCAGTTGCCATCTCTAGGAAGCACTGACCAGAATCGGAGGGGGAAAACAGACAGCTATTTGTGGTTTTCAAATTCCAGCGAGAAGTAACTACAAATAACAGCCATGTTAAATTTGGATGACAAATGATGGATAAGATCGGATGGGGTGAAGGTAAAATGATGGGATGGGCGCTGGCCTCAGTTGGCTGGAGTTGTGTAGTGTGCTTTGTGAGCTGTCTCAGAGTGATGGCCACAGTTGATTTGTGGTCCACAAGGTACTGTTTTTTTGGGGGGGGGGGAATGGGACTGGGGGGTATATTCTCCCCTGTAGAATGCGGCCGCGCGAGCGGTGATGGGAGCAACCCGTCGCTCCCACGTAACGTCGCTCCCACGTAACGCCGCTACTGCGCGAGCTGCACTGGCTGCCTGTGGCCTTCCGAGTGCGCTTCAAGGTGTTGATTATCATCTTTAAAGCGCGCCATGGCATTGGACCTGGTTACCTCCGAGACCGCCTTCTGCCACAGATTGCCTCCCACCGGCCGATACGCTCCCACAGAGAGGCCCTCATCAGGGTGCCGTCAGCCAGACAGTGTCGGCTGGCGACCCCCAGGGCAAGGGCCTTCTCTGTCGGAGCACCCACCCTCTGGAACGAGCTGCCCCCAGAGATCCGGGTGATTCCGGATCTCCCCTCCTTCCGCCGCGCTGAAACTTGGTTGTTTCAGCGGGCAGGACTGGCCTAGGGGTATTTTAAATTGGTTTTAGCCAAATTTTAGTAGAAGCGGCCGATTTAAATATTTATTTTTAATGATTTTTTAAAACTTTGTATTGTATTGTATTAAACTGTTTTTAAACTGGCTGTAAGCCACCCTGAGTCCTACGGGAGAAGGGCGGGGTATAAATATAATAATAATAATAGAAGGGGGGTCTCTGGCGGCTGCAGCGCTGACTGTGTCAGCCTTAGTGTTTTATTTTTAAAAAGGGACATTCTCACTCACCCACAAAGATGCAGAAGGCGAGCTTATTGCGTGCAATTTGCAATGCACACCAACCCCTTCGGTCTGCACATATACAGGTAATCCTCGACCTACGACCACAATTGAGCTCAAAATCTATATTGCTAAGCGAGACATTTATGAAATGAGTTTTGCCCCATTTTACGAACTTTACGAACTTTCATGCCACAGTTGTTAAGTGAATCGTTGCAATTGTTAAGTTACTAACACGGTTGTTAAGTGAATCTGGCTTCCCCATGGACTTGGCTGGTCAGAAGGTCGCCAAAGGGCGATCACATGACCCCGGGACACAGTGCCATTGTAATTTTGAAGAGTCACTAAACGAGCTGTTGTAAGTGAAGGGCTACATGTAGTTGCCTTGGGTATCCGCTTGGTTTTGGAGTAGCTTCAGCTGAGATCTGCAGCCTCAGCCTGTGCTTCTTTGGGTCCTTGAGCAAGGATGCCCATCACTGCAGCCCCACACGGCCACCTTCAGGCAGAGCTGCAGAGCTTCTTGGCCTCTCAGTCGAAGGAGTGGCCTTCCCTTCTGCCAGCATGAGGGGCTTGAGGGACTCGAAGCATCCAGTCTAGCCATCCAGAGGCCTCCGAGGAGAACCGCCGGGTCAGTCCCCTGGGCAATGAGGAGGACAGCGGTGCAGGAAAGGCTCCAGGGCAGAGAGGCAGGTTCAGTTAGGGGAATCAGGTGAGCTGCCCTCTCCGTTGATAGGGAAATGGGCTTTTCTTAGCAGATAGCAAAGAGTTTGCTTTTTCTCCACGATGAAATGATTTCCCTCTTGCATTGCTGCCCATGCTCTGCATAAACTGCGCTCCTCCAGTTGACCAGCGAAGGCATCATGCGCGGAGGCTAACAAAGCTGGCAGGGATAACGTGGATAGCGAGGTGGTCGGCGTATACATTTAATAAATACAGTGGTGCCTCAGTACTCAACCCATTAATTGGTGCCGGGAGGCACAATGAGTACCAAACAATTTTTTTCCATAAGAAATAATATAGTGAGTCACAAAGCAGCTGACACCAACATGTTCTCACTTGTGCATCGAGTGCCAAACAAACAATGACTACGGAACAAACTTTTCGAGTCAAAATGCGTTGAGTGCCGAATTTGATGAGTTTCAAAGCAGTTGAGTACCAAGGTAAATAGTTCTAGACAAAACTTCCAGCATTGTTGTTGTTGTAGACAGGCTGTGTTGTGTTTCTTTACAGCACAAGCTTTCAGTGATGATGAGGATTCTGTGTGACCCAAGGCACGTATACCACCGAAGCATTGTAAATCAGAACTATGGTGTCAGTTTGCCATTGGTTAATCGGAGGGAAACCGCATGCGTAAGTAATCAAAAAAGTATCTCCGTTGCTTTGTTTCTTGCCTCTGATTTTCTTCAGAACAGTTGAGCCTCAGCCACTCTCTTGGGCAAAACGTCCAGCTCCAGCAATGTGCTGTTTTAGGAAATTCATCATCAGAATATTTTGTGCCAGGAAAAATATTGTTGAATAGTTCACGCATGCATCTACATCGCTTGATCTCTTTAGTTCATATGCTCCTGGTGCCTGGCTGTGGAATGTACTAATGCATTATGTTAGACAACTGTGTGTTTGAGGTGACGAATGAAAAGTTCTGATATCTGAAATAACTCCCCCCCCCCATAAAAGCAAATCCTCACTTGCTTGTGTGATTAACATTATTACCTTCTATATATAAACCCTCAGTGAATGTTTCAGTGAGATTCCCCACTAGGTTTTTTTTTTATTCTGACCAATATTTGGATTTTATTTTACATAAATACTCTTTACATTCTAATTTATAGTTTAAATAATTTTTGTTTAAATAGTTTATTTATGTCATTTCATTTCACTTTTTGAAGCATTTTGTATCACTGTTTGTCCTAACAAGGCCTTCCGAAGTGATTCATGCAAAAATATGACACATTGTCAGAGAACAAAAGCAGAAAGTTTTAGATCAGAATTAGAGCTTTCAGTTTAAAAGTGCCATGCCGAGTGGGATGAGAAGGTCCTCCCTGCCCTCAGGGCATTCCTAGAAAAAGGAATTTCACAACCAAAATGTGGTTATCACTAAATAAATGTGTTGGCTCATGCAAAAGAATCTCTGACAATGAATTCAGCCACCTGGCAGATTCAAACAAGAAGAGATGATCTCTCAGATCTCTTGGCCTTACGATGTTTAGAGATTTGATAAATCAGCTGTAACTCCTTGAAATGGATTAGAAGGAGGTTATCATAAGATTGTGGGAACATACTTTAAAGCAGGGATGTCCAGTCTTGAGACCTATGGACTTCAGCTCCCAGAATTCCCCAGCCAGCATGAATTCACAGTTGAGGATCATCACTTCTGGAACGTAACATGGCTGGCTGGAGGATTCTGGGTGTTGAAGTCCACAAGCCTTAAAGTTGCCAAGGTTGGACACCCCAGCTCTAAAGAGGGCCACCTGACTGTTTTGCTTTGCAATAGCTGCAGTTTTCAAACTTTTTCTGAGGACAACAGCCAGGGAGCCAGTTACAGCGATCTGGACTGGGAAATGAATATACTGCAGGAACCAATCTGGGTCGGTCACCGGGACCAGAGTTTTGTCTTCCAAGTTTTTAGACTCATGCTGAAGCCCATCCTCGGGGAACGTCTCTCTAGCAGTGTGTGTGCTTTGGGCTGTTCTGTGTGTGGTATTTATATGGTGCCTGTTGTGTGTGGTTTTTTAGATGTTTATTGGGATGCTGATGTGCTGCCAAGTGAGCGGTCAGACAAGGAGACCCGAACTCATTGGTAGCTTCACACTGCCATGAACAGGGACACACATTCAGTTTTGCAGCTACTAAGATGGTTGGACGAGCAGGCACAAAAACAGCCAGGGATGTGACGGGAGCCTGGGAAACGGGCCCCTCATCGGTCAACAGGAGTGCCGATTTACCACCTGCTTATCAAGTCCTGAGGAAGAGAGGGCTGGGCAGCGCAGAGAAATGACAGCCAACAACTTAATTGCCAGCCGTCAACACCCCAATCAACATCTAAAAAACCCCACATACAACAGACACCATATAAATACCGCACACAGAACAGCCCAAAGCGCACACTCTGCCAGAGGGCAGTTGCCCGAAGGTGGGCTCCAGCACGGGTCCGGAAGCTCGGAAGACTAAAGCTCTCTGGTCCAGGTGACCGACCCAGACTGGATCCTGCCGCCTTATCCCAGGACACGTGGATTTGCCTTCATTCGTAATGAATGTACTCGCTATGGCTAGAGATGCCTCTTCCAGGCAAGAGCGCCTACGGCACACGTACGCAGGCCCACCTGGGCCTCAGCAGGCCCTTGTGCAGCTTGAAAGAATACCTGATCCAGAAGTGATGATCCTCAAAGGTCCCCGCCTGCTTGGTGGAGGGATCTAAGATTTGGCAGTACTCTGGCCACGACTTCACTCCAGGTTGCTAGCTCAGATCTGGTCTTCCGTAAGCAACATCACAGCACATGTTGAACATTTTTTCAATAAATAATAGGACGAAAGAGAACTTCCAGCTGTGTTGAAGCAACCTGAATGTATCAGCCACTTGATTCTCTTTTGAAAAAGGCTAGTCAAGAATATTACTGTTACTTGACCGTATAGCTTAAAGAATTTTCTGCAGATTATATCAGTGACATTGATATAACATATATCAATATATAACTGCAATATATAACTTAGCAGCGTTTGTGAAAATATGAAATTATGTTAACTACAAGCAATGTAAATATACAAATTAACATTAATTAAACTTGAATGCAAACTATGTTAATTGCACATAATTAGACGTATAGATTGGTGTTTGTGAATACACAAAATTCTGTTAATTACATTTGCTTAAATATGCAGATTAGCTGTGTTAATTAAAATAGCCTGCGAATTATTTTAATTGTGTGCATATTAAGAGTGGCCGATTAGCTGCAGGCCTCTTACCGCTTTCTCCTCCGGCAATTTCCCAGTTGCTCACCTCTGTCAAAGGGCAAAAATGCCCATTGAAACCTCCACAAAAATAAGTCTTCATAATTGCAGTGACCTCAAAGGAGCTCTCCATCATTTTCATGTTCACAGAATTGTTGTGTAGCAGTAGACTTATACCGATGCTTGGGTCTCCACCTTCCAATAAATAAATAAATAATGCAAGATAAACTTGGCTCCTTTTCATTTATTCATGAGAGGGAATTTAATGCCTTTGCCATCCCCGAATTTTTACGAGTCCTGCTGCCCCTTTTGCTAAGTTCCTCCCCTCGTTCTTCCTCTCGCTTTCGTCCTCTGTGAAGCTGTGGGCATCCCTCCGTGCCTGGACTCTGCCCTGCTTGTCTCTGAATTGCCTCTGCATAGGAAAGGGGCAGCCATTTGTTCTGGAAACAGCTCTCTAGTAGTAAGAACCATGGTTTTCTTTTCAGATGTGCTGCGGGACGGACAAGGAGGTGTAAGATCTTGGGAAGGGGAGGGGGGAGAAGCTTCTGTCTATGGTTTCAATTACAAAAAGGGAATAAAACCCCCAATGTTGGCATCCGGAGTGGAATCAGACTTAAACAAATTGATGTTCTACCGTGGTAATTGGCAGCACGTTTGCTGCATTTATAACAAACGTAACAGAAGACAACGACAAATTAATAAACTGTCCTTTCCCCCAAATATAAGAGAAGTAATAATTGGTGAGATCGGGTTAAGTGAGCAGATGACTGCACGCAGTTTCCTCTCCACCCAGAAATGGGAACGTGAAGGTCACCTCTATCCCGGATGACAAACCGAGAGCGTTTTGTTGGTAAACAAATTAATCTTTGGAAAGGTCACCATTTGTTTTACATTTTGCATCCAGTCCTTGTCATCTGGAATCCAAGATTGACTGTCACTCTGCAAGGTGGAGGGGAGCCGAGGCTGCTCCTCTCCGTATCAGCATTCTTGGAAGGAATGCCACGCCTGATTGAGATGCTATGGGCTGCTGGCTTACAGCTGTCGCTGGACAAGGAGGGAGGCCCAGCCCGGAATTCCAATAAGCCCAGCTGTCCGATCCTGCTCGGCACCGGCTGGCCTCTTGCCCACCAGTAAGAGGCGCAGCAGTTTGTGCCAGCTACTTCCCGGCTCCCTCCCTTCTGGGCTGCTTCTGTCCTGCCTTTGAAAGGCACGGCGGCGGCCACGCATCTCATCTTGGCCACCCACCTGGTGCGGTAATTTGAGGCAGGTCGGCTGGAAGGGCAGCCTAGAAGAGGCTTTCAATTAGAAAGGCTTCCCTGAGAGTCTAAATGGGCTTTGACTCTAAAATGGGAGAACGGGGGCTTTGGACGGTTGAACGGTTAACAGAAGGAACTGCAAAGTTTCTTGCTCAAAAGTCTAGGCTGCCGTGAGCCAACTTTCCAACCTCTCCTCACTAGTCAGAGGGAGGCTGGTAGCAACTTTTCAGGCTGACAAATTTAATGGAAAGGCATAAGCTTTTGTCAGCCATGCTTGCTTCATCCGATGCACAGAGTAGCTAGACTGGTGTTGGGTTTAAATTGGGGGGAGGCTGGGTTGGGGGTTGGGGGGGAAATACAGATGCCGGCTACCTGAGAGACAAATTGCAAGTGTCTTTTCAATTGGCAATTGTAATGTGCTGAATGCCTGTTGTGTTTGTTGAGCTGGCCTGAAACCATTTGAGGTATGTAAGTTCACCATCTCTCCGCTCAATTGTGCCTGTAAAATTTCTTTGTTCCAAAAGAGCTACTTTGAAATCTGTAATGGAGCGTCTTGGGAAATTAAAATGCTCGGATACCACTTTGTCCTAGTTTTGAGCCTTTGTGCTAGATTTGTGTCCATTAACTCTTTTGCATACAGTCTGCCATGTTTGTCCTGCATGGAATCCCAAGGGGCGTTGCTGGCAGATCACGGCAGGGGTCACCTTAGAGGAAGGGTTCTCAACCTTGGCAACTTTAAGACTTGTGGACTTCAACTCCCAGAATTCCTCAGCCAGCTTTGGGAATTGAAGTCCACAAGTCTTAAAGTTGCCAAGGTTGAGAACCCCTGCCTTAGAGGAAGGGCTGTGGAGGGAGCCCTAATCTGGGGAGTGAAGACAGGTGGAGGCCTCTGGCAGGACTGTGGGTGTAAAGGCAGAGGCAAAGTCGGCACCTGGTTTTTCCTCCCTTCTCCACCTCCTCCCAACTGAAGAGTGTAATAGTTTAGCCTCTCCATACATCTGATGTAATGAGCAGTATACAAAAACAGGGAAGGGAAAGGAAGGGAATTCTGTATTGGCCAAGTGTGATCAGACACACAAGGAATTTGTCTCCTAAAAGCTCACGATGTACCTATAAACGGCAAGTAGTAGATCATAAATTAGTTACAATCATTAATCATAAGTTACAAACAATAATTGATAGATCATAAAAAAAATAATAGAAGAAGATAGGAAAGATGAGATGATATGAAAAGATGAGAATAGACAGCACTGTGGGAATTAAGTGTTCAGTAGAGTGATGGCACGGGGGAAAAACTGTCTTTGTGTCTAATTATATGCAATGCATATCCCTATTAATAACATTTGTTATCTGAAAAAGGCCTACAGGTAGTCCTCAGGTAGAAACTTGGTCTTTAAGTGAGGCAGTCACTAAGTGAAAATCCCACCGGGTTTATGATTTGACTTCAGATTTCCTTTGTTTACAGACCTGCAAAGGTCATAAATGCGAGGCTTGGTTGCAAAGTTACTTTTTCATCACTGTTGTTGGTCACTAAACAAGACAGTTGCTGAATGAGAGCTACCTGTATTGAACTCCTGATTTTTGGCTGTCGTAGACTAATATGGCTCTCCTACTAATATTAGCCTGCTCTGTGGTGATTTGGAGGAAATTGATAATTTATGTGGAGTGCTAAGTATCTTGGGAAGGTACCAGATGCTTAAGTCAGCAGATGGAGAAAAGTAGAAATAGTTTCTTAAGCGGCTAAGTCTATATTAAATGCTTCTGTATATTCATATTTTGCATTCCTTTTGTATTGAATAGCTTCGATGCCCACAATTAAAAATCTTTTCACATGAAGTGACAAAATTAAGTGTCTTTCCCCCCCCCCTAAAAAAACATAAAATAGTTGAAGGGTTTCATCACAGATGGGAAGGGTTTTTGTTTTTGTTGGCTGGCTCTCTGGCAGGGGCGATATATTTTCCATGTGTCCATAATTTTGCAGAATCATTTCCACGGGCCACTAGTAATATGAAGCCATCATCCAGCTAATTTATCAGTGTCGCTAAAGAGTAGTAACTGAAACAGCCTTGCATCTGGAGCCAAATGTTCTGCTTCTGTTCCGTCCTCAGAATCAATCTGATTCTAGAGAAAACTTGTTGGTGAGTTGCTCAGCTGTGAACGTCGAATGTGAACAATGAAACGGTCTCTGGTGTGTGCACATCCGGTGTCCATTTGCTGTTCTGCAATCTGCTGGTTGCCTCCTTCACTTCCTAAAGTTGTTTTGCCTCAGTTCTGTTTTGTTCCTAACAAAAGGAAAACAATAAAATGCAAAAAACCCTTTTTTAAAAAAAAAAACTGTTTGTTTTAAATTGAACCATAGAAAAATAACCATATTGAGTGGGACATTTTTATCCACGAGAGAAATGCACTTCAAAAGAACTAATAGAATTCTTTTGTCTCATGCCTCAAGTTAATTATACAGAGAATTGCTTGAGATAAAGAGAAAATACTTCTGCAGCACATTTCAGGCATATTATGCAGAGTAAATGTTTGCCGGCAGCCCAAATTAAGATCTCTGTTCTAACCTTTGAAAATTGTGTTCTGATGTAATGTTTCTCTTCACCAAAATGTTTTCACGATATTAGACATGTCCAATTCATTGCCTGGAAATGAGTCATTTGCTTCAGCGTTACAGCAGTGTTTATCCTGTGAGCAGGATGCCTGATTTTGTCCAGCGCTTCCTTTTTGGTAGAGGCATCTGAGGCACTCCATGTGATCAGCCAGCTCCAAAATGGAGGATTCCTTGCAGCCAGACCTTTCTGGAAGAAATCTAGAACCATTCCCGTGATGGCCGACATCATGTTAGGATGGACTTGGAAGATATGCCTTTGGATTGTCAGTTAACTGTACATTTATTGTTGGAACCAAAAAGTAGGCATAGCCTTGTATTTATTTTGGCTTCCTTTTGAGGAATACTGGTCTCTCGGGTTATATATTAGGCATGTGTTACTATAGTAAGCTTAGCAAAGGTCTCTAACAAAAAGGACCTTTTTTGGTAAGTCCAAAACAAATGTAAAAAAAAAAAATCATTTATACCAGCTGCTGAGTGAAGAGGCCAAACTGCCAACAAATAATAATGCAAAGGCAGAACTATTCAACTTCTAATTTAACAGAATAACAGACCTGGAAGGGAGCCGGAAGATCTTCTAGTCCAACCCCCCTTGCTCAAGCAGGAGACCCTATACCATTTCAGACAAGTGACTGTCCAGTCTCTTCTTGAAAACCTCGAGTGATGGAGCACCCACAACTTCTGAAGGCAAACTGCTCCACTAGTTAATTGTCCTCACTGTTAGGAAATTTCTCTTTAATTCCAGGTTGCTTCTCTCCTTGATTAGTTTCCATCCTTTGTTTCTTGTCTTGCTTTTTGGTGCTTTGGAAAATAGGTTGCCCCCCCCTTCTTTGTTGCAGCCCCTCAAATATTGTTATTATGTTGCCACCTAGAATCAAGACCAACATCTATTTAATTTTTATTCTTCTGAAACAGTGCTGTAAATTGAGAACTGAAGAAGAGATTTTGCAACTAATGAAACAGAGGTACAAAAAGTTATTTATCCTGCTGCAATCTTGGTACTCTAGGCAATTAATGAGGTATTCTTCATGAAGTAGTGAATAAGCAGCAAATTTTTGCAACTACGTTTAGTAGGGTGATGAGCATTCATATGCACAACTGACTTTTACCAAACCATCCTGAGATCTTTAAAAAAAAGAGTTTGGATTACAAGAATGTGACCTTGATTATTCAGATTTTTCTATAGATTTAAATATATTTAAATTATCTGAATTGCTGGTAGAACCCCATAGTATATTGCACATTCCTAAGCCATGAAACCTTCCAAATTATATTTTATTGCCTAAATTATGTTCTTGGACATAAGTGGTCCATACAATCAACAGGTCTGCAGTTGAAAGAGGAAATGTTTTTCTCTTTATTTAGGCACCGACGCAAAAGATTGCAAAAGGTGTGACAGGCAACAACCTTTCTGTAGCACCACCATCCTCCCGTTTGAACAACATTCGCTCTGCCGTGCCTATTTCCGAGAAGGACGCAGAGAAAGGTCAGTCATGGTCACTTCATTCTGCGGGGCCCCTTCACTATCTTTGCCTTTGCAAATACAACAGATTGGCCAGGGAGACAGTTGGCTGGCCACTAGCTATACCTAGAACACAGAATAATAGGGTTGGAAGGAACCTCGGAGGTCTTCTCTCCAACCCCCTGCTCAAGTAAGGGCCCCGTTCCCTTCTGGATAAGCGGCTGTCCGGTCTCTTCTTCAAAGCCTCCAGGGATGGAGCGTCCACGGCTTCCGGGGGCAAATGCCGTTCCACCGATCGATTGTCCTCACTGTCAGGCAATGTCTCCTTATGGGTAGTCCTTGACTTAGAGCCACAACTGAGCCCAAAATTTCTATTTGCTAAGTGAAACCTTTGTTCGGTGAGTTTTGCCCCCATTTTACAACCTTTCTTGCCACGGTCGTTAAGTGAATTATTCAACTTTCAAGTGCGTAATGTGGTTGTGAACGGATTCTGCCTTCCCCACTGACTTTGCTTGTCGGAAGGTCACAAAAGGTGCTTGCAGGACACCGGAACTGTCGAAAATATGAGCCTTGCATCCGAATTCTGATCACATGACCGCGCAGATGCTGCAGCAGCCATAAGCATGAAAAATGGTCGTAAGTCGCTTTTTTCAGGGCTGTTATAACTTTGGTCACTAAACAAATTGTTGTAAGTCGAGGACTGCCTCTATTTCCAGGTTGGATCTCCATCCAACGAGCTCCCGCCCGTCGCTTCTTGTCCTGCCCTCCGGCGCTGTGGAGAAAAGGTGGGCCTCCTCAGGTACAGGCAGTCCTCAACCTACAGCAGTTCGCTTAGTGACCGTTCAGAGTTACAACGGCACTGAAGAAAGTGACTTATGACCGTTTTTCATGACCGTTGCAGCATCCCCAGGGTCGCATGATTTACATTCGGATGCTTGGAAACTGACTCATATTTATGACGGTCGCAGTGTCCTGGGGGTCATGTGATCCCCTTTTGTGACCTTCTGACAAGTAAAGTCAGTGGGGAAGCCAGATTCACTTAACAACCGTGTTACTCACTTAAGAACTGCAGGGATTCTGTCAGGAGCCCAAAACCCTCCTCCCTTTAAGATTCACCTAACAACTGTGGCAAGAAAGGTGGTAAAAAGGGGCAAAACTCAATACGTTTCTCCCTTAGCGACATAAATTTTGGGCTCCATTGGGTTGTAAGTCGAGGACCACCTGTACGGGAAGACGGTGTCACCTCACCTTCTGCTGGCTTGTCCTAACTGTCAGCTACTCTTTCAGATGCACCCTCTCTGGTTCCGCCTTCGCTCCGTCGACTCTCTGAGCTGTTTGTAAGTCAAAAACGTTAGACCGGCCAGGTAAGTTGCCCTTGAAGTAATCTGTGAAGCCTCGTCTCTTCCTAGGCATCCTAAATCTAATTGAAAGAGGACTGATCCCACGTGCTGCTAGGATTACTCTAGAGAAGCCACCCATTCTGCCAAAGCCTGTTCCTCTCCATGAATTTCAAACGAAGCACAAGAAGGTTGATGGAGGTAGGTTCAGGCAAGCAGGTGCCTCCCATGGTGCAAAGGCAAACACCTACTGCCATTGGGTAATGTGCCAAGACACCTTTGTTATCCTCAGGGATTTAAAAATTTAAAACTCAAAAGCACAAAAGGGATCATAGAAATCTTCTATTTCTTCCTGCTTGAAGCCCCAGGGGTGTTTCCTCAGCAGTGCATCTTTTAACAGAACAACTGAGTTGGAAGGGACCTTGGAGGTCTTCTAGTCCAGCCCCATGCTCGAGCAGGAGGACCTATACCATCTCAGACAAGTGAATGTCCAGTCTCTTCTTAAAAACTTCCAGGGATGAAGCACCCACAACATCTGGAGGCAAGTTGTTCCACTGGTTAATTGTCCTCACCGTCAGGAAATTTCTCCTTAATTTCAGGTTGCTTTTCTCCTTGGTCAGTTTCCATCCGTTGTTTCTTGTCCTGCCCTCTGGTGCTTTGGAGAATAAGTTGACCCCCTTGTCTTTGTAGGAGCTCCTGCTATCATGTTTTATACCAGTGGAACAGCTTGCCTTCAGACGTTGTGGGTGCTTCATCCCTGGAGGCTTTTAAGAAGAGACTGGACAGTCACGTGTCTGAGATGGAATAGGGCACAGGTGTCAAGACTCGATCACGTCACATGATGTATCGTGATGTTTCTTGCCTTTGCAGAGCCAGGGTGGGCGTGGCCTGCACTTGACGCATCTGGCCTGCTGGCTGCCAATTTGACACCCCAGGTATGGGGTCCTCCTGCTTGAGCAGGGGGCTGGACTAGAAGACCTCCAATGTCCCTTCCATCTCTATTCTGATTCTAATTCTAATCTGTTGATTGACTACGATTGTGAGTTTATTCGTTGTTTAATGTAGGCAAAAAATAGATCCGATCTCAGTTCAATGTGGTTTTTGGGGTGACAGAATTATATGTTTGAGGATTTTGAGCAGCCTGACCTTTTCTTTTCCTGGAAGCTTTTCAAAGCCCCTTATCTGTGCCATAGATGGGGCCCGGCAGACTGAGAAGGTAGAAGCAGCTCCCCTCCCATCCCAGAAGCCCACCCAGGTCTCTGAGTACGCAGCAGAAGGCGGAAAGGAGAAGAAGGGAACCAAGGGGAGCATCGCTCCACCACCCTCCTGCATCTCCGTCATTTCCTCCAAGAGACTCAAACAGCAGCAGCTGCTTCAGGCAATGAGACTGAGGCGGTCAGCCACCCCTTCGGTTTGTTTGGCAAAGGTACGGGAGTCCCGTGTGAGGCCTCCGGGCCTGGATAGGCCAACTTCCTGCGGCTGCACATGTGCCAGGTTTTATGTAACTTCAGATATTATCATATTACATACATTTTAGATATCATTGCATTTTTTATAATTTTTAGACATTACCACATACTATGCAATTCTAGATCCTACCACATTTACAGCTTAAACAGAGATTGTTTGGGGTTTTAATCATGGATTCCAATCGGGTCGTTTTATAGATGAAGACTTCAGTGACCGCTCAAAGTTACAGCAGTGCTGAAAAAAATAACTTTACAGCCATTTACAACCTTCCCAGAGCCCCTCAGTCACGTGATCCCCATTACAATCACAGATCACATTATCCATGCCTGACCTGTT